>NW_020825382.1:0-39468 GCF_003286085.1 Drosophila persimilis
TATAATCTTTTATACCCGATACTCAAAATGAGTATTGGGGTATATTAGATTTGTGGTGAAAATGGATGTGTAACGTCCAGAAGGAATCGTTTCCGACCCCATAAAGTATATATATTCTTGATCAGCATCAATAGCGAGTCGATTGAGCCATGTCTGTCCGTCCGTCCGTCTGTCCGTCCCCTTCAGCGCCTAGTCCTCAAAGACTATAAGAGCTAGAGCAACGATGTTTTGGATGCAGACTTCTGTGATATGTCACTGCTACAAAAATATTTCAAAACTTTTCCCCGCCCACTTCCGCCCCCACAAAGGGCGAAAATCTGTGGCATCCACAATTTCGACGATACGAGAAAACTAAAAACGCAGAATCGTAGAAGATGACTATATCTTCTAGAGTGCAAAATCTGAACCAGATCGTATAATTATTATAGCCAGAATCACGGAAACAATTTCACTCTTTCTCGCTCTGTCTCACTCTAACACACAGGTTTCATAGTCGGTTTTGCCAATTGCAAAAATATGAGTTCAAGGATCTCAGAACCCATAAGAGCTAGAGCAACCAAATTTGGTATCCACACTCCTGTGATATCGGACCTTGACCGTTTTGTGTCCAAATTTCGCCACACCGCCTTCCGCCCCCGCAAAGGACGAAAATCTGAGGCAACCACAAATCTCAGAGACTATTAAGGCTAGAGTAACCAAATTTGGTACACACCTCCTTTAAGATGTCACTATAAAACGTATATCTCAGAATTTCGCCCCACCCCCATCCGCCCCCCACAAAGGACGAAAATCTGTTGCATCCACAATATTGCAGATTCGAGAAAACTAAAGACGCAGAATCATAGAGAATGACTATATCTATCCGGTTGCTGAATTTGGATCAGATCAGATAATTTTTTGTAGCCAAAAGGAACAAATCAATTGCAGTGGCTACGCAGCGCCCGACGTCACGCTCAGACTGATTTTCTGTCTCTCTCGCTCGCATTCTTTGTCGTGTCGTTTAATGTCGGACAGCCATACTGACTTAGTATCGGGTATAACTGTAGAGTTGCGGTGTCCGCAGCAACTCACAACGTTCCCCCTCGTAACTTTGTTATGTAGCTTAAGCATTTTGGTCTGAGCTACCTTAAGTAATATTGGATTATGTTTGTGTTCTATTTTGTTATACAATATGTCATATGGCATTTGATTGGTCGTTGAATGTATCGTCAGGTTATATTTCAGTGCCGCCCTTATTATTATTTCTGAATAATCTGTTAGATTTAGTTCATCCTTGATGCACCGCGCTATTTCTGTTAGTGTGGAATGTACCCTTTCTACCTGACCTTTTGAGGTGCTGTGTCTGGGATCAGCATAATAAATAGTTAAGTTACTTCTTTGTATGAATGATCTAAATTGTGCTGAAGTAAAGCTTGGTTCGTTGTCAGTCATTAATGATGTTGCTAACGGAAAGTGTTGCAAAATTTCCATTACCTTATTTTCAATGTTTAATTTACTTTGAATTTCCTTGACCACCAAGTATTTGGAATAAGAATCTATACAAGCTATGAATGTTAGGTTTTGGGCATAGTATATGTCTAAGTGTAATTGATCTCCTTCTTTTGCTGGAATGGGAGCTTCCCCAATTGGAATTTTTACAGGGTGTCTGTGATATTTGTTTTTGTTACAGATCTCACAATTTTTTATATATTCTTTTAATTTTTAGTTATTTGTTTGTAATTTTCATCTAGTCCTCTATGGGCTCTGCAATGTGTTTCTTCTATAATTATAGCTTTATCTTCTGAATTTACTACATCTTGGAGGAACTTTCTCGTGAAGAGAAATTTATTTATGAAGTTTTCCTTTAGCTTATTTTGGATAAGGTATAAATCTTCTAAAGTGCAGTGTATTCCTGTGGTTAAGTGAGGCTGAATAAATTCTTTTAAAATTATTAGCAGATTGTCAACCGTATCAAATTCAATAATATGTCGGGTATTTTCATAAACTCTTACTAACTCATGAACTGTGAATCTCCCTTGCGCTAATAGTAGCTGTTGTTTAAATTGGTTTAGAGGCTTGCTAGTCTCTTGAATGACGTTTTCAAAACTACTCTCTGCTGAATGCTGAGTATTTATGTCTGATTCTGATTCTGTCTGGTCGACATCACTATCTGTCATATGATTTATTTTAATCCGAGATAAAGCGTCTGCTACTACGTTAGTTGAGCCTGGCTTATAAATGATTTTTGGTGTAAAACTTTCTATGAAGTAATACCAACGTTTCATTTCAACATTTGGATTTTTTTGCGACATTGCAAAGGACAAAGGTTGGTGATCTGTATGTATTTCAATTCCACTCACTCCGGTATTGTATAGTCTTTGGTTTACTTAAAGTTTTAGAAATAAATGTTATGGGATTCCCATCTTGCGACAAAACTGCACCTATTGCTATGTCCGATGCATCTGTGGTTAATGTGAATTTTTTATTGTAATCTGTCATTTAAATTATTAAATGCTCCAATTGCTGGTTCATCCAGTCATTCTTGGATGCCCTTCGTGAAACTTTCCCATTTACTCCACTCAGATATTTTGTTAATGGTTTGGCAATTGTGGCATAATTTCGGACAAATTTTCTGTAATACCCTGTTAGTCCTAAGAAGCTACGTAGCTCTCTGATATTTTTAGGAATTGGATAGTTTTGTATTGTGGAGATTTTGTCTGGATCTGTTTTAATGATATTTTGGGAAACAATGTATCCCAGAAATTTGGTTTCCAATTGAAAGAATTTAGACTTTTCTAGGGAAATTTTCATGTTAGCGTTTTGCAATATCTGTATTATATGAATTAGATCTTTATAATGTTGTTCTATAGTTTTTGAAAATATTATTATATCGTCCATATAGACGTGACAAGTTTTCCCAACTTGTTCTCTAAGTATATCGTCCATTGCCCTTTGGAAAATTCTGGGAGCGTTCGTCAATCCCATAGGCATTCTTAGAAATTCATATTTGCCGTTATTTATGGAAAAAGATGTTTTTTCAATATCTGATTCCCTCATTAAAATCTGATAGAAACCTGACTCTAAATCAATGGCCGAAAAATACTTTGCCTTACCTAAATTGGCAAGGATTACTGAAGGATCTTGCATAGGGTATCTATCCGGTATGGTGTTTTCATTAAGTTTCTTAAAGTCTATTACTAATCTATGCTTAGGAGTTCCGTCCTCATTTACTCCCTTCTTTGGTACTACTATTACCGGTGAATTATATGGGCTTTTACTAGGTCTGATTCATCTAACATTTTACTTATTTCGTTATTAACGAAATCGTTAACCGAATAAGCGTATGGATACTGCTTGCCATATACCGGTCTATCATGTTCAGTGTTAATCTCTCCTTTTATATCCGTTCTGAACGGTAACTGTAAATTTATATTGGCATGGTCTTCTTCGATGATAGATACCATTTTCTCTCTGAGATTTTCTAAATTGCCCTCTTTGTAGGTTATTGTGTTATACAATTTCATTTTTTTCAATTCAGAATTTGCATAACTTTGAATGTCGGATATTTCTACGACGGCGCGTTCAGGATTTTTGCATCCCAAACTTTTACATTGTTCATTGTCGGATAATTCAACGACGGCGTGTTCAGGATTCTTTAATCCCAAACTATTCGAACTTTTAGTGTCGGATAATTCAACGACGGCGTGCTCAGGATATTTTAATCCCAAACTATTAAAACTTTGGATGTCGGCTAATTCAACGACGGCGGGTTCAGGATATTTGAATCCCAAACTATTGACGGATAATTCTTCGTCGGCGTGCTCAGGATTTTTTGATCCCAAGCTATATAAACTTCCTTCTACCTTTACTGAATCACTTTTCATTTCTTTTTCTTCTTCAAAATATTTTTTTATTATATATTCCTTCAACGGAAGGATGGTTTTTTCTTTTATAAAGGTTAATTTGTTTAAAGAAAGGACCTCGTCATATATTAGTTTCTCCTCATTGTCTTTATAACTCAAAGTCCCCTTTCCTGTATCAATAACAGCTCCGATTTTCTTTAATAGGTTAAATCCTATTAGTAAATCTGCCTCCATTCCATCTATTTCGTAAAACACTTGTTTTGTGTTGAAAATAGTTATATTATGGAAATAGTTAATTATTGAAAACCCATTCACTGTAGCAACTTTTTTATAAATTGATAATTCTTTTTTATTTTCGTAAATTCCCTTTTTTATATAACAGTATCTATCAAAACTTTTAATTCTCTGTTTATTTTTTTATCTACTCGTTTTAAGTAGGGCAGACCTACTTCGGGGGCTGATCTAAAAAATGATCCTCCTCAATGTTATTTATTCGCATTGCTTTATTAGCCGGTTGTTCCGACGTTTCATTTGGTTTTCGTTTCTGCGCTTGATTTGCGTTAGACTGATTATTCGGTACTACGTTTGCCCTAAAATGCTGAGCCTGGTTATAATTGTTGTTATTTCTCCTATAATAACCATTAGTGTTCTCCCGATTATTTCTATTATTATTATTATTATTATTTCCCCTGAATTGATTGCTGTTCTGTCGGTTCTGGATTTGTATCGATTCGTCTACATCCATTGGTTCTGGGGCCTGATTTTGTTGTCTATTACCCAAGAAATAGGGTTGTCCCCATGACATGTTATTCCTCTGAAAATCCCTTTTTTGGTCGAATGGTGAACTATTAGTCCTTGGTTGTCGTTGGTTGAATCTTAAGGTATTGTAATTATTATTCCCTGAATTTCTGGGGCCACTGAATTGGTAGGCAAATTGGGCCCGAATGTTATTTGATTGCATTTCCTGTACCTTTGCCAAGGCATTCGGTAAATCTGGGGGATTCAATGAAAATAGGATTTCTGCAATGCCGCCGTTTAGGCCAGTGACAAAAATGCGTAAGGCATTGTCTCTAATTTTCTTATTTGATTCTTTCGTGATTTCACTGTCCTTTCCGTGAGTCATTATTGTCTTATTTATTAACAAGGTAATTTTCTTGTTAACCTCGTTATAGAAATCTATTATTGAAAGGTTCCCTTGTCGGAGAACGCTTAACTCTTGTTCTATTATGTAAATTGGTCTCTTGTCACTGTAAACAAAGTCAAGTCGTGAAAGTATGGCATCAAAATTTAAAACTGTCCCGTGGTTGGTCAGTGCGTTATGTGCTGGTCCTGTTATTTTGTTTCTCAAAATTGTTAAGGCAATATAATATTGCTTACTTCCTTTCTTATATAACTTCACTGCAGTTTCTGCAGCTTCCCTCCATCCTACGTATTGGTTTAATCCACCATTGAAAATTGGTAGGGATTCTATTACCTTTAATGTGGTGTCATCTTTTATTGTCTCGTCTATTGTTTCTGCCTGATAATCTGATACCTGATCGGATTTAGTTTCTATTTGTTGTTTTAAATTTACAATTTGCTCCTGTACTTGTGAAATTTTAAGTGCTATCAATTGTTTGACCAGATCTGCAGTGAGATCGGTCCTTGTTTGTGAGTTAATCATTTTTAGTTTTTCAAAATCTAAAGTTAGTTGATCCACCTTAAATTTTTCTTATATGTTTGTTTTTATAATCTAATATAACCTAATTGAACATATATATTTATTACTACAACTTTTGCTCACGAACTATCCGGTAGGGGTCGTCCTACTTAGTTTGGTTGACAGATCTTCGAACGGGTCTTCCTTCTTGATTTGGCTGACACGTCTTCGAACGGGTCTTCCTTCTTAAATTTCTTTGTTGTTTAACTGGGTCTTCTAGGGGTCTTTCTTCTTTGGTTTAGCTGATAGTTTCACTTTCTTTGTGTTTTTGTTTTGGTTGGTTTTGTTTAAAAACTTTGGTTTTTTTATATTTTTGAATTGTCTTGATTAGCTTTAATTGTATTTATTTTTGCACACCCTAAGCTCCGGTTTATTTCCTTTTTATCTCACTTTTTCTTATCTAATACCTCACAGTCACTCCGCGTTTTTATAATTGAAGGATTTATTCCATTAATTAATTGTCCTTCGGGTTTCGGCACGACGCAACACTTTTATTATTCGGTGCTTTTTATACAACGTCGCCCCACGTTGGGCGCCAATTAAATAACTGCGGTAGCGGATTGCGTTTTTAAAAAGTTTTTATTTTACGACTTTGCGGTGTCGCTTCTGGATCAAGACTGGCTTGAACTTTCTGATCTTTGCATCGTTGATCCCTTTCGGGAATAGTTTTTCTATAAACATTTCAATTGATTTCGCCATCCCGAGTATTGGATTTCGTCATCCAAAGAGAGAACTGTAAAAGGCCTAAAGTGCAGGATCTGCAGAAAGCCGGGAGTGAGATTGTTTATGAGAAGCCGGGTGTGGGCAAACATTGGTTTTCCATTTAGGCGAGTGTCAAAGATTGGGATTGCGGCGGGAGCCCTTGAGATTGTACATCTTAGAAATCAATTAGGCGGAGGCCCAAGATTGAAATTGTTTTCGTTTTGGAAAGCCAAAGATTGTTTACAACTCGTATAAGAGCTCAATAGAATTGGGTACGTTAACTTGCACACAATAGAACTGCCATCCCCCTCAGCTGAGGCAGCCAGACGAAGATTGCTCTCCAAAAACAACATCAACATAATTAAAAACATCGAAATACCTGACTATTTCCTAATCAGGAGATGACAGATTGAGATAGAGGATGAAGACGAAGAAGTAGAAGAAAATAAGTTTAAAAAAAGAAGCCAGCAGCAACTGGAAGAGCACACAAGCCAGACAGTTAAACAGGTACAACAGGTACATACAACAGCAACGACCCCTGCAGCAACTACGCCAATACAACCGCCAGCCTCAGTCAACCCCCCACATACCCCTCCCCGTGCCCCCTCCCTGTCTACAGCCAATGGTGCTGCCCCCCCGCGTACTGCACACATTCCACCGGTAGTGCTACCAGCGATTCCGGCGATCATGCCGGTCCTGGAGAAACTGCAAAAAGATCCAAGGGTAGGAAGGTTCAGCACCAGGGTAGTAGGCAGGGAGGGCCTAAAAATACAGGCTCGGGATAGGGCCACCCGGGATGCAATAGTGGAGATCCTGGGAGATGAGGAGGAGGGCCTCTATACTCATCAGAGTAAGGACGATAGAGGGCTCCGCATCGTCGTCCGGGGTCTCCACCGCACTACCCCGACGGCCTGGCTGAACAAAGCTATGCTTGAGGCGGGATTCACTGTGACCTTCAGTAGAGTCCTGCCCAGCAGATACGAGAAACAGCCAAACTATAATCTGTTTTAGGCGGAGATTGCCCCTCATGCAGATCGAGGGGAGCTGGGGGTGCTGGCCCTTAAGCGGCTGGGCAGCCACCTGGTGTCGGTGGAGAGGCTGGCCAAGACGAAGGTCCCGGTCCAGTGCCACCGATGCCAGGCATTTGGCCACACGCGCGCCTACTGCAGACGAGCCTTTGTTTGTATGAGGTGCGCGGGAAGTCACCCCTCTACGGCATGCCCAAAGCCAAAAAATACACCTGCAAGGTGTGCAAACTGCCAAGGCTCCCACATAAGTGCATACAAGGGCTGCCAAGCCTACAAGGTGGCAAGGGGTAGGCTCCTGGAGCATCGAGCCGCAATGCAAGAGTCGAGGCGGACACGCCAGAAGCAGCAGCAGACACAAAAGCAGCCAAGTCAATGGAGGCAACCACCACAGCAACGACCAGTCACTCGACAGCAGCCACAGCAACGACCGATACGGCAGCAACAGCAACAGCAGCAGAGGCCACAGATGCACAACTATTGGGGGAAGCCCCAACGGCATCCCCAACATCAGCGACAACACCAATGGCAGTAGCAGCAGCAACATCAGAAACAGGAACAGCAACAGCTCCAGCGTAGTCAGGAACAAAACGGGGAACCCCAGATCCAGGGACAGCAGCAGCGACCACCGCTGCCGCACTACCCGCCGCAAATAAGGCTGAATGGTAAAAAGCACCCAAATCCAGCGGTGGCGAATCTCATTCGCTTCCAGAAAAGACTGGTACTGGAAAGGACAAATGATAAACAGCAACAATACCTGGGGCTGGACCAGCACCAACAACAGCAGCCACCACAGCAGCAACAACAACAAACTCAAACTGCACTTGTCGGGACCGGCTCCATTGTCCACCTGGAAGGCATAGACATGGTCAGGGTAGAGAACTTGGAAAAGAAAACGAGGGGGAACGTTGTGAGTTGCTGCGGACACCGCAACTCTACAGTTATACCCGATACTAAGTCAGTATGGCTCTCCTCCGGCAGACGCCTCTAATATTAAACGACACGACAAAGAGTGCGTGCGACAGAGACAGAAAATAAGTCTGAGCGTGACGTCGGGCGCTGCGTAGCCACTGAAAATTGTTTTTTTTCTTTTCGGCTATAAAAATTATCCGATCTGATCCAAATTCAGCAACTGGATAGATATGGTCATTCTCTATGATTCTGCGTTTTTAGTTTTCTCGAATCTGCAATATTGTGGATGCAACAGATTCTCGTCCTTTGTGTGGTCGGAAGGGGGTGGGGCGAAATTCTGAGATATACGTTTTATAGTGAGATCTAACAGAAGTGCGGATACCAAATTTGGTTACTCTTGCCTTAATAGTCTCTGAGATTGTAACGAACCGTTCTTTTCCGTCTGATGCAGGCTGGCTCAGCGGTCGGTAGGCTCGCTGCAACAATATTTGTATGTTGCCCCGACGACAAGTAAGAAGGCACGGGTTGGGTCTTGTACTGGTATGCTAATATGCTTTATTGGTATCTTAAGTCTATCTTACGCTATTCCGACTCCGGTGCTGGTTCTCCTCTTGGTTCTCCTCTGTGGTTCGATGAGCGTGTCGCTCCCTGGGCCCCCCACGGCGTCGCCAAGCGTGGCACCGCCGGCTCTACTGACTGGGGCTAGTCTTGGCACGTGGCCCAAATCCGCCTCTCAGTCAGGCGCCTGACGCGTTCGATCTCACTCGACTCACTTGGCTTTTCGGCCCGAGGGTGCCTCACTCCTGGTGGGATGCGCTTCAAGCGTGGAACCGTTGGTTCAAGGGATTGGGGTCTTTGGCTCTTAGCTGCACGCTCGAGTCCGCCTCTCAATCCTCACACAACGCGTTCGCTTTCTAAAGTTCTTTTCCCTTCGCTTGGTCTCACTCTTGTGGCTCACTATTCACTTCACTCTTGCTAGCTCCGTTTGCTGACTCTCCCCGTTCCTGGTCGCGGCCCTCCTCTTATAGGTTCGCTTCTGCGTCGGCGCCGCCGATGCCGCCTGGCGCTAACGGCACTTTCCGCCATGCCCGTATTTTTCCATCGGCGTTCCTTCATTCCCTTGTCGCTTTCCAACGGGACCTGGCTGGTGGCGTGATCTCATGACCATATTTGGTCATGCGCTGGGCCACTGCCGGCCCGATCCCGTCATCCCGCTGCTCTCTCTCCAGGGGTCCTCCCCTCTCATCTTGGGTCCCCGGGAGAGCTCTCCTCGGGAATTCGCCGCCTCCGGATATCCCCGGATAACGGCCGTTAGCGCTTAACCCTATACTGCCCCCTACGTGTGGGAATACCTTTCCTCACACTTCCCCCTTTCTTTTATTGGCGGAAAACCCCGGTTTTCCGCGTCCCAGGTTTGGGATGCTTCAAAAACCCCGCGCGACCGGCGCGCGCGTGCTTTGTTCTCGACCCGGGCGCCCCTGGCGCCCTCTTTCGGCCTCGCGCCGTGCGGTGTTGCCGTATCTCTCCGATGAGCGCGATCGATTCGATTCCCCCTTATCGATAGTTCGCATAGGAGCTTCTTTTGCCCCGCCCGATATAGGGTATGGTCGCTATTCTGACCTACTCGATATGACACAGCGTTGCCCTTACGCTCCACTCGATAAAGCGTAGGGTCGTTTTTGTGATCTACTCGATATGTCGCAGCGTGCGTATTCTACTTCCAGATCGCGAATTCCTCAATGGACTGGAAACGTACTATTTTCTCGCGATGCCGGGTGTTTTCTTTGTTTTTCTTGTGCGCGTCTGGTTTTCCCTACTGCCCTTCGCTGGCGCGCATGCCTTCCGCCGGCCCTCTGGATGCTTCGGGTAAGTTTTCCTCCCGCTTTCACGCCTTCCGCCGCCTTCATTCAAGCTTTACCGATCATTTTTAGCGATGCCCCGCTGTTCCTCTGCTGCAAGGTAAGACCCTGTTTTTTTTTTTTAAACACCCCTTTTCTTTTGGTTTTTTTTTTCTTTTATTTGTTCTTGTTTTCAATTACTTTTTTTTCACTCTTCTTCTCTACTCTTCTTTTCTCCTCAATACCTAGCCCGGAATACCTCCTGCCGATCGGTGGACACCAATAGCCGGTACCGGACGCCACCGTCATTGACCAGACGGTTCACCCTCCTTGCGGTTGGCTTTATCCGCGCGAGAGAGCGCGTGACGACGGCCGGCCACTCCTCGCGTTTGACGGACCGCCACCGTGAGTTGTCCGCCGACCTCGTCTGGGGCCACGATGCCTGGCGCTGGAGCTCGGGCCGGCGCGCCTCCGCCCGCTCCCCTGGGCACGACGCCTGTCGGCCCAGCTTCGGACGCTCGCCCTGGCCGGGTTCCGGCCATCGCCAAGGACCTCTCTCCCATGGCTCAGGTGAGTGTTCGTCCTTCTTCGCTTCCGCCGTTGCTCTCGCGCCGTCATCCGCTTCGCCGTCGGTCGCCACCTCGACTTTGGGTGCTGCCGCTGGGCCCTCCGCCGTCAGTGATGTTGGCGTGTTCGTCGTTCCCTCCGTCTCGACCTATGCCGTCCCCCCGGGCGCCTCCTCGGGCACCTTTTCGGCTGTGGGTGCCACCGCTGGGCCTGTCGACTCCTGTGGCCGTGCCCGCCGCCTCGGGTCCCTCTCGTCACTGGCGCGTGGTGCCTCCTCCCACAGTCGAGCCTCCCTCGCCTCTTGCCCGGGCTGCTGGGGCGAGGGCCCAGAGGCCCACGATATGTGCAGCGTTTGCACGTGCCACATCATGCCGTCTCGTACCGCGGAGCGCACCTCCTGCGAGACGAACGGCCCGATGACGGCTCCCTGTGGCCCGTGCCAGTGCTGCTGCTGATGCTGATGCTGCTGCTGCTGCTGCTGCTGCTGATGCTGCTGCTGTATGGACGCTGGAACAGCTCTTCCTCTGCCCCCGGTGACGGTGGGGCCTGCGGCCGCGGCTCCTCCTCGGACTCGACGTGTTCAGGGGGTGGCTGCCAGAGCTCTTCCTCCTCCACCTCGGCTCGTCGTAGCTTCTCCTGCCACTCCTCTTCGGGCGACTGGACTCGAGCAGCCTTCGGCGCTGGTGGGCACTCCGCCTCCTCCTCATCGCTGGAGATCACCGCCAGCCCGCCTGCCGCGCCCTCCGCCCTTGCCTTCTCCGCTTCCGCACGCAGACGCGCCATCTCCCTTTGCTCCGCTGCGTTGATCCGGCTAATACACCGCCATTGGTGCGCGACGTCCCGTTTGTGGCGCTCCGCCTCCGCTTCTTGCGCCGCCTTTTCAGCCTCCTGCGTGGCCTTCAGCCTCTTTGCCAGCGTCAGGGCGTCCTCCCATACACGCTGTTGCCTCCGCTCCTCCGTCGCCGCGGCCAGCGCGAACCGCCGGTGCCATTCCGCGAGGCGTCGTGCCTCAGCGGCCGCGTTGTTTTCCGCGATGTCGGCCTGCGTTGCCTGCGGCTCTTTGACCGCGGTTTCTGTCGGCGTTGTCTGCGGCACTTTGACCGCGGTTTCGGTCGGCGTTGGCTGCGGGTCCTCGACCTGTGGGTCTGTCGGCCGCTGATCCCCTCGCCGCGCCGTCGATCTCCCCCTTGTGCGTGCCGACGACTCCTCTTCCTTGGCCGTACGCGTCGAACGCGTGGACGCCCGCTTCAATGCCCGCTCACTGGGCTCCTCCTTCCGCGTCTCCGTGCGCCCCCTCCTTCCTCCCTCAGGCCGCTCCTCGCGCTTGCTGGGGTGGGGCTTCTAGCGCTTGCCGGTGCGGGGCTCTTCGTGCTTGCTGGTCCGGGGTCCTCGCGTCTGCTGGTCCGGGGCTCCTCGCGCTTCGCCTCGCGTGCGCGTTTTCTCCGTGGCGCCGGCTCCCAGCTCACCAATTCCAGGTCACTTTCCGCCTCGGTGTACCCCGGCGATACCACCGGGGACACCGTCGGTCCCATGGATCCCGCGGTTGACACTAGCGGTGAGGCCAATAACTGTAGCTCCGGGGACCTACTCCTACTCGCCCTTTGCTCCTCGCGTTCGACCTGGTACGCCTGCCGCCGACTTTGCGTATCACCCATAGCCTGATACCCGCGGCGAATCCATTTCCTCTGCTCCGTTATATACCTCATTAAGTGCTGCTGCATCTTACCCTTTTTTTCCACTTTCTACTTCCAGGTCTGGCGACGTGTTGTTTGGCGTCGCCTTGAATGTGGTAAGCCTCCCGAGTTCTTGGGTTCCTCATCTCACCTTGCCTTTTCTTCCAGCCCATCCTTGGGTTCCAGTCCAGGGTGCTGACCGATCTCCCAGCTCGTGATCAATAGGTCCTCCGACCTTTCGCCCGTGCTGCCAAACATCGGCCCGACCCCCGTGGCCAGCTCCGCCCGTCTCTGGATCGGCTTAGACGCGGATGTCACCCCCGTGCAGCGCCTCGGACCCAGGGATCATCCGATTCCCCAGCCGGTAGACCGCGCACGGGCGGCATCCGCTTTTGTCCCGCCATCCCCGACGTTAGCAGCTGGCTTCGATGCCCTGGACCCGGACCCGAACCTCTGCTCATCTCGGCCCCTTCTCGGGTGCCCCCTCGTCCGTCGACGCACCACGCAACCCGCCCCCCCTGGGATAGTGGTAACCCGGGAATCTTCTACCTTCTTTGCCTTTGATCAGTTCCTATTGGCTGACGAGCTAATCCTCCTTTTTTTTCTTGTAGGTCCAGCTTTATTGGTCCGCCGGCCGCCGTCTGCTGCTTAGTTTTACTGAACCTTAGTTGTAAGAGTATCCTGTACGGCCTTGTCCTGCGTGGCATCAAGTTGGGCCGCCCGCTCCTCCCTTGTGGGCGATTCCTGTCCTGCGTGACACGCGTGGTTCTTAGTTTTACTGAACCTTAGTTGTAAGAGTATCCTGTTCGACCTTGTCCTGCGTGGCATCCAGCTGGGACTCTCCTTTCTGCCCCTGCCGCTAGTCTCTGTCTTTCGTGCTCGTCCATCCTTCTCCGTATGCCTCGCCCGTTGCCCCTCCTTGTGCGTCGTCTACGCTTCGGTTCCAGGGCCTGTTTTAGGGGTTCCTTCCCCGGGTTGTGGCTTCAGGTCCCCTATATGGGCGGTCCGCGTCCGTTTCTCGCTGTCCTTCTTTAATTTACAAATGACCGGGGACACGAAATCCATTATGGTGTAGGGACCGTCATATTTCGGGGCCAGTTTTGCCGCAAACCCTTCGGCCGCGTTGGATAGATGGTGTTGCTTGACCCATACCTTGTCTCCAATCGTGGGTTTCCACGCTCTCCTCCTCAGGTTATAATACCTCGCCTGGTCCTGCGCCGCTCTTTCGAGATTCCGCCTCACCAGTTGAAATACTTCTCTCAACTTGGCCGCGTTCTCGTCCGGAGTGGGCGTGCCCTGTTCTGTGCCAAGCGCTTCGTCATCGTATAGAGCCTTTGGTAGCCTCGGCTCTCTCCCTTGGACCACAAACGCCGGCGAGTACCCGGTGGATTCGGACATCCCTGAATTTACGGCCAACATTATCTCTGGCCATTTCTCATCCCAGTTCCTCTGGTTCCCTTCGGTGAGCTGAGTATCATAGTTTTCACTGTCCGGTTAGTTCGCTCCGTCGGGTTCTCCTGCGGCGTGTACGGGGCCGTGAACTGATGCCGTACACCCATCTGCTCCAGTTCTACTGGTGAACTGGACGCCATTATCCGTGATCACCACCTTCGGCACGCCAAACCGGTACACGATGCGCTCTCGGAACGCTTTTGTTAGTGCTTCCGCAGTGGCCTTTCTCAAGGGGACCAATTCGGTCCATTTCGAAAACCGATCCACCATCACCAATAACATGGCATTCCCATGCTTTGACCTGGGCAGCGGGCCCACAAAGTCGGCACACACCGTTGCCCACGGCTCCTCTGGCACTCGTGTCAGCATTTTTCCGGCCGCCTGCAGTTGACTTGGTTTGTAGCGTATGCAGATTTCACACTTTCTCACGTATGTCCTCACATCTCGGTGCATCCCCGGCCAGTAGTACCGGGCGGCTACTCTGGCGATCCTTTGGGACGCATAACTTCCATGATGCTATCTCCTCTTCTCCAGCTCGGTGCGGGATGTGCCGGTATATCCGGCCTGCTTCCTCGACGTAATCCGGATATTTCCTCGGTTCCGTCCTCATCCTCTCTTTGACCTTTTTAATCCATCCGCACTCTGCCTCCGGTTCGTGTCCCTTCTCTGCTTCCTCCTCGGTACCTCTCAGGCATCGCTCCGCCAATGGCTGTCGGGACAGTGCGTCCGCCACTACGTTCAGCTGCCCTTTCCTATATGCCACTTCGAAGTCGTATTGTTGTAGCTCCAGCGCCCACCTGGCGATCCTCCCTGTTGGGCTCTCGATGCTGTTCAACCATTTCAACGCCATGTGATCTGTGACTACCTTGTAACGAACCCAAAGGGGTTCGCTACAACGCCTCTCCAACGCCCTATAAAAACCCGGCTACTAAATTGCAACAACGCGCCCAACGTAAATTAATTTACTACACGAACACCCCCCCTCCACACGTAGCCACCGATTGACACGCGCCGTCTTCATAACGCTGACCAAACACACAAGGTCACGCTGTCTTCCACCGCTCCAGACCAAGCAACCGGCCAGGCGCAGTCTTCCGGGTTCATCGGCTACAAAACGATGACACCGCGGAAGCCCACGACAAGCCCCCAACGGCAAACCCGCCAGCTCGCCAAAAACGCGAAGAGACAGAACTAGGTCAACCCGCGATCGCCAGAACGGCAAAGTGCACCCCGACGCGGAAGTGCACTTCTGAACCCGCCGACACAGAGCCCATTGGCGTATAAATAGACGCCGACTGAAAACCAGAAAGCAACTTACGCAGAGATCCGGCTCACAGTAAGGTCGTTGTACCAAAACTTACGCAGAGATCCGGCTCACAGTACGGTCGTTGTACCAAAACTTACGCAGAGACCCAGTCCGGAGTACAGACGCGGTACCCGGAACCCACCAGAAGACATCGGCGCCCAATTAAAAATAAGTCATTTAAACCGCTAAGAAATACAATAAAGTGTCAAATTTGCAAAGTAAAAACACCCGATTGCGTAAGTTCACCCCAATCAGCCGAGGCACCGACGTCGCCCCACCCCGAGTCCACACGGTCGTTTCATATACACAACGCTAGCAACGCCCGCCCGAGCCCCGATCCACCTCTCTACGACAGGCCGCCCTCTGACGCCGCCCTTAAGGTTCCAACACATTTCAACAAATTTCTTGTGAACAGACCCCTGGACGTGACTGAGCTTACCTCAGCCTAAAATAGGTCCATCACAAGTGGCGCCCGAGCAGGGACCTGAGGGAACGTCAGCGAGGGTTTGTGGAATAAAACCCCACGGCCGCTAGAGCATGAACACGAAAGAATAACCCGAAGAAAACCCCGACCTCGCGCAATATCAACGGCAAGAGTTGCGCAACGAGCAGACGAAAGCGCGACACAGCGACAGAGAAACGCGAACAGTACCGTCACCCCGAGAAGAAATTCGAAGCGTCAGCCGCGAAGCTCGACACAGTGCCCTAGTGAAGGAAAAGCGCAAGCCCAGCGAAACAGCCAACTCAAGTAACGATCGGAGCGATGGAATCCCACACAGAGGAACAGGCCAGCGGGTATTACCCTGGAGAATTCGTCGCCAACCCAGGGGTGAGTACCGGCTGGATACACAAACGTCGCCGAGAGGAGCTGGAGTCCTTCGCGGAGGAATTCGGATTCAGCCGCGAGGGGAACGTGGGAGATTTGCGGAGGAGTTTCGCCGAACTAGTCGCCGGGCCCCTCGAACACGAAGCCTGGGTCAGGTTGGCGGAACTCGAGCGGCAGTACGCCAGATCGCCAGGACGAGCCAGATCGCCCCAGCCCGACACCTCAGCACCAACAGAGAAGCGGAAGACGGACCCCAAACTCAGCCTACAAGTTCCAGGATTCATGGAAGGCAAAGCCAGCACCTCACCGACATCGATAACCGCCGAAGATCTACCGAAGACCCGCCCCCGGAGCCAAGGCCTTCGCCCATGAGAAGGATCTTGCCGACAGCAGGAGGAAATGGCCCCACAGACGGCCACTACTACAGTCACGCCGCGCAGATGGCGGAACGGATCCGAAAGTGGGGAATCCAGTTCGACGGGCAGGACGACCCACTGTCGTTCGTCGAACTACTGGAAGAGCATGCCCTCTCGTACGGGGTAGACATGAACTACGTGCCGCGAGCCATGGCAGAGCTCCTCACCGACCGAGCCAACCGTTGGTTCCGCACCAGCCGACTCCAGAGCGCCTCATGGGCCGATTTCCGCCAGGAATTCCTTGCCTTTTTCCTGCCTCCCCGGTACTTCGAGCAATTGGAAGACCAGATCAGGGACCGCAAACAAGCGGCGGGCGAACCGTTCAAGGACTTCGTCATCGAGCTCCGGTTGCTCATGCACCACGCCGGGTACGACGAAGCCAAAGAACTAAGCCGGATCTATGACAACACCCTCCCGGCGTACCAGCTGTATGTGCGAAGGCACGAACTGAGAAGTCTGACGCAATTAACGATGTTGGCCACAGAGTTCGAGAGCATCCAGGAACGAAACGTACCAGCGAGAAACGTACACGGGAACAGCCGGGCACGACGCGTCCTCAGAAAACCAACTAAGAAACCCGCTACAAGTACACGACGGCCGGATAGTGGCGAGAGTAACCATCGGAGGACGGCGCACGGAAGCCACGGTCGACACCGGGGAGTCCCGAAGTTTCATCAACGCCGACCTCGCCCGCCAACTCGGCCACGTCAACGACCCGCGCGAGATAACTCAGATCTTGCTAGCGCGCGTCAAACTAGACGAGCAAGAAGTACAGATGCCGCTCTTGGTACTACCCAACATGTTAGAGCAAGCCATCATAGGGATGGACTTCCTGCGCGCCATCGAAACCACAATACAATGCGGCACCACACGCCTCCATCTCCAAGGCTCCCAACGCCCCCTCCCAAACAATCCGATGATCACCGCCAGCCAAGTACACGCCCACGGACCCAAGACACGAGACACGAGCACAAGGAACGAGGAACACAGAACCCATGGCCACAACGAGGCACACCAGCCCCAGGCTCACTCCGAGAAACCCAAAACTAAGCAAAGCAACGAAGAAAGCGAGCCGGTCTCCCGAGGGCACCGACGCGGTTCCACCAACAATGGGAAAGGAACCCAGGACGCCCCTCCAGAAGACAACCCGGCCCCAGCAACGACAGCCGCCACGCAGCAGCCAGGCGCTCGAGGTACCACCTCCGACCGCCACCCTGGCCCACGAACGTGTCGACACCGCCCTCGACGCGAAAACTACCCCCCCGACACCGACCGACCCGCTACTCCCCCGTCCTCTCAGGCAGGAACCGGGAGGGGCTATCACCGCCGCACGAGGCATCAATCGGAACCCCGCCGCACCTGGAGCCGACACACCATCGATCGTCACCGACATCATGGAACGCCTCCCGGGCAACACCCCGTACGGCGCCGGCATTCGGCCCAGCACCACGCCTGGAGCCATGTCGGTGAACCTCACCGCCCAAACTAGCCGTCGGTCAAACGCTACGACCGCAATCGAGACCCGCACGTTCGTACGTCACGCTGAGTACAACGTCGCGCAAGCACCCCCCAGGACACACACGAGCACCCCACACCTGAGCGACGCACCCGCCGCCGTCGCCGGCATAAGCGAATACACTCGCGAAGTCGAACCACCAAGCGCATTCGACACAACGATCCTCCCCGAGAACCCCGACTACACTTGCGACCCAGGAATCGACGAACCACCGGAGGACGATTCGGATCGAATCTCCGACCCATGGCCTCCCGACATCGCTCCGAGAATACAGGAATTTCTAGACAAAGAACTGCCGACACTCGGAGGCCTCCGAGGGACGACGGATCTAACGGAACACACCATCGTCATGAGAGACAACCGACCCATAAAACAGCGGTACTACCCGAAAAATCCAGCCATGCGGCGGATCATCGATGAACAGGTCGACCAACTGATAGCAGAGGACCTAATCGAACCATTCCACAGCGCGCCAATCGTCCTGGTCCGCAAAAAGGACGGGAGATGGCGCATGTGTGTAGATTATCGGCAGCTAAACGAGCGTTCTATCCCGGACGCGTACCCGCTACCCAGGATCAACTACATACTAGAGCGACTCCGAAATGCCCACTTCATCACGACCCTGGACCTGAAAAACGGGTACTGGCAGATACCAATGGCCCGGGACAGCCGGGAAGCCGCGGCATTCACGATACCCGGCAGAGGGCTATACCAATGGAAAGTAATGCCCTTCGGTTTACATTCCGCGGGAGCCACGCTTCAACGGACCCTCCACGCCGTTATCTGCGCAGACATGGAACCATTCGCGTTCGCATATCTCGACGACATCGTCATCGTCGGGAAAAGCTTCCAGGAACACCTGAACAACGTAAAAGAAGTCTTCGCACGACTGCGAAAAGCAAACCTACGGATCAACACGGACAAGTGCGCCTTCTTCCAACGCCCGATAAAATACTTGGGCCACATGATCAGCGAAGAAGGTATCCACACGGACCCCGACAAAATCGCAGCCGTAAAGGATCTGAGGCCGCCGACCAACCTGAAGGAGCTACGACAATGCGTAGGCATGGCCGGTTGGTACCGCAGATTTGTCCCAAACTTCGCCACCGTGGTCCAACCAATGTCTCTGCTGCTGAAGAAAGGGAAAGCATGGACATGGGGCCAAGAACAACAAGACGCCTACGACGAGCTGAAAACACTGCTCACCACCGCACCAGTACTCGCCTGCCCAGACTTTAACGTCAAATTCTCCCTGCAGACGGACGCAAGCAACCTTGGAGTAGGCGCGGTCCTCACCCAAGAGATCGAAGGGAAAGAGCGGGTCATCGCATACGTCAGTCGACGCCTCAACAAGGCAGAAGAAAACTACTCGGCCACCGACAAGGAATGCCTCGCCGTCATCTGGGCGATCCGAAAACTGCAGCAATATCAATACGACGTGCACTATCGGGCCGGCAACCAGAACGTAGTCGCTGACGCACTGTCAAGACAACCATTGGAGACCCTCTCCCGCATTGGGGAAGACGACACACCATGCACCTGGCTTAAACAAAGGATCCAGCAAGTCCAAGACGAACCCCAGAAATACCCGGACTACACGCACGAAAACGGGCAGCTATACCGCTATCTAGGACACGGAGCCGACGACGACGACCACATACCGTGGAAACTATGCGTGCCTAAAAACGGCCGAACGAAAGTACTCCGCGAATGCCATGACGAACCAACAGCAGGACACCTCGGCGTCCGGAAAACCATCCTGAGGACAACGCAACGATATTACTGGCCAGGACCAAATCATGAACACCCTACCGACACCGTTGGTCCGGGAAGTACTGCGGCGACTGGAGCCGCAAGGTCGAACCCTATTCGACAGCTGGTGGTTCGAGCAACGGTATCGGACACACTGCCGCGCGCCCCACGCACGGGTCTTCGTGACTCTCGTCGGGGAAGAAAGGGGAGGGTGTAACGAACCGAAAAGGGTTCGCTACAACGCCTCTCCCAACGCCATATAAAAACCCGGCTACTAAATTGCAACACCGCGCCCAACGTAAATTAATTTTCTACACGAACACCGCCCCTCCACACATAGCCACCGATTGACACGCGCCGTCTTCATAACGCTGACCAAACACACAAGGTCACGCTGTCTTCCACCGCTCCAGACCAAGCAACTGGCCAGGCGCAGTCTTCCGGGTTCATCGGCTACAAAACGATGACACCGCGGAAGCCCACGACAAGCCCCCAACGGCAAACCCAGCTCGCCAAAAACGCGAAGAGACAGAACTAGGTCAACCCGCGATCGCCAGAACGGCAAAGTGCACCCCGACGCGGAAGTGCACTTCTGAACCCGCCGACACAGAGCCCATTGGCGTATAAATAGACGCCGACTGAAAACCAGAAAGCAACTTACGCAGAGATCCGGCTCACAGTAAGGTCGTTGTACCAAAACTTACGCAGAGATCCGGCTCACAGTACGGTCGTTGTACCAAAACTTACGCAGAGACCCAGTCCGGAGTACAGACGCGGTACCCGGAACCCACCAGAAGACATCGGCGCCCAATTAAAAATAAGTCATTTAAACCGCTAAGAAATACAATAAAGTGTCAAATTTGCAAAGTAAAAACACCCGATTGCGTAAGTTCACCCCAATCAGCCGAGGCACCGACGTCGCCCCACCCCGAGTCCACACGGTCGTTTCATATACACAACGCTAGCAACGCCCGCCCGAGCCCCGATCCACCTCTCTACGACAGGCCGCCCTCTGACGCCGCCCTTAAGGTTCCAACACATTTCTACAAATTTCTTGTGAACAGACCCCTGGACGTGACTGAGCTTACCTCAGCCTGAAATAGGTCCATCACAAGTGGCGCCCGAGCAGGGACCTGAGGGAACGTCAGCGAGGGTTTGTGGAATAAAACCCCACGGCCGCTAGAGCAAGAACACGAGAGAATAACCCGAAGAAAACCCCGACCTCGCGCAATATCAACGGCAAGAGTTGCGCAACGAGCAGACGAAAGCGCGACACAGCGACAGAGAAACGCGAACAGTGCCGTCACCCCGAGAAGAAATTCGAAGCGTCAGCCGCGAAGCTCGACACAGTGCCCTAGTGAAGGAAAAGCGCAAGCCCAGCGAAACAGCCAACTCAAGTAACGATCGGAGCGATGGAATCCCACACAGAGGAACAGGCCAGCGGGTATTACCCTGGAGAATTCGTCGCCAACCCAGGGGTGAGTACCGGCTGGATACACAAACGTCGCCGAGAGGAGCTGGAGTCCTTCGCGGAGGAATTCGGATTCAGCCGCGAGGGGAACGTGGGAGATTTGCGGAGGAGTTTCGCCGAACTAGTCGCCGGGCCCCTCGAACACGAAGCCTGGGTCAGGTTGGCGGAACTCGAGCGGCAGTACGCCAGATCGCCAGGACGAGCCAGATCGCCCCAGCCCGACACCTCAGCACCAACAGAGAAGCGGAAGACGGACCCCAAACTCAGCCTACAAGTTCCAGGATTCATGGAAGGCAAAGCCAGCACCTCACCGACATCGATAACCGCCGAAGATCTACCGAAGCCCCGCCCCCGGAGCCAAGGCCTTCGCCCATGAGAAGGATCTTGCCGACAGCAGGAGGAAATGGCCCCACAGACGGCCACTACTACAGTCACGCCGCGCAGATGGCGGAACGGATCCGAAAGTGGGGAATCCAGTTCGACGGGCAGGACGACCCACTGTCGTTCGTCGAACTACTGGAAGAGCATGCCCTCTCGTACGGGGTAGACATGAACTACGTGCCGCGAGCCATGGCAGAGCTCCTCACCGACCGAGCCAACCGTTGGTTCCGCACCAGCCGACTCCAGAGCGCCTCATGGGCCGATTTCCGCCAGGAATTCCTTGCCTTTTTCCTGCCTCCCCGGTACTTCGAGCAATTGGAAGACCAGATCAGGGACCGCAAACAAGCGGCGGGCGAACCGTTCAAGGACTTCGTCATCGAGCTCCGGTTGCTCATGCACCACGCCGGGTACGACGAAGCCAAAGAACTAAGCCGGATCTATGACAACACCCTCCCGGCGTACCAGCTGTATGTGCGAAGGCACGAACTGAGAAGTCTGACGCAATTAACGATGTTGGCCACAGAGTTCGAGAGCATCCAGGAACGAAACGTACCAGCGATCCTCATCCCCCCTCGACAACCACCCAGGTACACGCGGTCAACGGCACAACAAAATGAAAGCGGGACGCATCGGGCCCAACACCGAAAGCCCCACTGGTACACCTCCGAACCCGCAAGAAAGCCGCACCAAGCCGGCGCTTCGGCACAGGAAGCGACACATCGAATGATCACCACCCCCATCGCCAACCCGCACGCAGCCTGTCGACGCTGCGGAGAAACGGGACATGTATCTCGCGACTACACCAACCCATCGATCCTCTTCTTGGATCTTCCCTTGGGAATGCGGCAAGCGCGGAACACGCACCGTGGGCTGTTGCCGCCAGGTCCCGTCGGGAAACGACTCGCGTCCCCAGCTGACACGGGAACAGCCGGGCACGACGCGTCCTCAGAAAACCAACTAAGAAACCCGCTACAAGTACACGGCGCACGGAAGCCACGGTCGACACCGGGGCGTCCCGAAGTTTCATCAACGCCGACCTCGCCCGCCAACTCGGCCACGTCAACGACCTGCGCGACTCGTGCGTCCCGATACGCCTAGCCGACGGCTCGGCGCGCGAGATAACTCAGATCTTGCTAGCGCGCGTTAAACTAGACGAGCAAGAAGTACAGATGCCGCTCTTGGTACTACCCAACATGTTAGAGCAAGCCATCATAGGGATGGACTTCCTGTGCGCCATCGAAACCACAATAAAATGCGGCACCACACGCCTCCATCTCCAAGGCTCCCAACGCCCCCTCCCAAACACTCCGATGATCACCGCCAGCCAAGTACACGCCCACGGACCCAAGAACTTGAGACCCCCGCCGCCAACGAATCCCCCGCCACGACACGAGACACGAGCACAAGGAACGAGGAACACAGAACCCATGGCCACAACGAGGCACACCAACCCCAGGCTCACTCCGAGAAACCCAAAACTAAGCAAAGCAACGAAGAAAGCGAGCCGGTCTCCCGAGGGCACCGACGCGGTTCCACCAACAATGGGAAAGGAACCCAGGACGCCCCTCCAGAAGACAACCCGGCCCCAGCAACGACAGCCGCCACGCAGCAGCCAGGCGCTCGAGGTACCACCTCCGACCGCCACCCTGGCCCACGAACGTGTCGACACTCGCAGGCCTCCGAGGGACGACGGATCTAACGGAACACACCATCGTCATGAGAGACAACCGACCCATAAAACAGCGGTACTACCCGAAAAATCCAGCCATGCGGCGGATCATCGATGAACAGGTCGACCAACTGATAGCAGAGGACCTAATCGAACCATCCCACAGCGCGCCAATCGTCCTGGTCCGCAAAAAGGACGGGAGATGGCGCATGTGTGTAGATTATCGGCAGCTAAACGAGCGTTCTATCCCGGACGCGTACCCGCTACCCAGGATCAACTACATACTAGAGCGACTCCGAAATGCCCACTTCATCACGACCCTGGACCTGAAAAACGGGTACTGGCAGATACCAATGGCCCGGGACAGCCGGGAAGCCACGGCTTCCCGATACCCAGCAGAGGGCTATACCAATGGAAAGTAATGCCCTTCGGTTTACATTCCGCGGGAGCCACGTTTCAACGGACCCTCGACGCCGTTATCGGCGCAGACATGGAACCATTCGCGTTCGCATATCTCGACGACATCGTCATCGTCGGGAAAAGCTTCCAGGAACACCTGAACAACGTAAAAGAAGTCTTCGCACGACTGCGAAAAGCAAACCTACGGATCAACACGGACAAGTGCGCCTTCTTGCAACGCCCGATAAAATACTTGGGCCACATGATCAGCGAAGAAGGTATCCACACGGACCCCGACAAAATCGCAGCCGTAAAGGATCTGAGGCCGCCGACCAACCTGAAGGAGCTACGACAATGCGTAGGCATGGCCGGTTGGTACCGCAGATTTGTCCCACACTTCGTGGTCCAACCAATGTCTCTGCTGCTGAAGAAAGGGAAAGCATGGACATGGGGCCAAGAACAACAAGACGCCTTCGACGAGCTGAAAACACTGCTCACCACCGCACCAGTACTCGCCTGCCCAGACTTTAACGTCAAATTCTCCCTGCAGACGGACGCAAGCAACCTTGGAGTAGGCGCGGTCCTCACCCAAGAGATCGAAGGGAAAGAGCGGGTCATCGCATACGTCAGTCGACGCCTCAACAAGGCAGAAGAAAATTACTCGGCCACCGACAAGGAATGCCTCGCCGTCATCTGGGCGATCCGAAAACTGCGATGCTATCTCGAAGGCTACCGATTCGATGTCATGACCGATCATCTCGCACTAAAGTGGCTGAACACCCTCGAGAGCCCTTATGGTAGAGTAGCAAGATGGGCGCTCGAACTACAGCAATACCAATACGATGTGCACTATCGGGCCGGCAACCAGAACGTAGTCGCAGACGCACTGTCAAGACAACTATTGGAGACCCTCTCCCGCATTGGGGAAGACGACACACCATGCACCTGGCTTAAACAAAGGATCCAGCAAGTCCAAGACGAACCCCAGAAATACCCGGACTACACGCACGAAAACGGGCAGCTATACCGCTATCTAGGACACGGAGCCGACGACGACGACCACATACCGTGGAAACTATGCGTGCCTAAAAACGACCGAACGAAAGTACTCCGCGAATGCCATGACGAACCAACAGCAGGACACCTCGGCGTCCGGAAAACCATCCTGAGGACAACGCAACGATATTACTGGCCAGGACTACACCGAGACGTACGACGGTACGTGCAGGGCTGCGTAAGCTGCCAGAAGTTCAAGGCCACACAGCGCAAGGCCGTGGGCAGGATGCTCACACGCAAAGCCGAAGAACCCTTCGCCACCTGTGTGCCGATTTCGTCGGACCATTACCACGGTCCAAGCACGGGAACACCATCTTATTGGTCTTCTTCGACACTTTCTCCAAGTGGGTCGAACTGGTACCCAACGAAGAAAACATCCAAATCATGAACACCCTACCGACACCGTTGGTCCGGGAAGTACTGCGGCGACTGGAGCCGCAAGGTCGAACCCTATTCGACAGCTGGTGGTTCGAGCAACGGTATCGGACACACTGCCGCGCGCCCCACGCACGGGTCTTCGTGACTCTCGTCGGGGAAGAAAGGGGAGGGTGTAACGAACCCAAAAGGGTTCGCTACAACGCCTCTCCCAACGCCCTATAAAAACCCGGCTACTAAATTGCAACACCGCGCCCAACGTAAATTAATTTGCAACACGAACACCCCCCCTCCACACATAGCCACCGATTGACACGCGCCGTCTTCATAACGCTGACCAAACACACAAGGTCACGCTGTCTTCCACCGCTCCAGACCAAGCAACTGGCCAGGCGCAGTCTTCCGGGTTCATCGGCTACAAAACGATGACACCGCGGAAGCCCACGACAAGCCCCCAACGGCAAACCCGCCAGCTCGCCAAAAACGCGAAGAGACAGAACGGCAAAGTGCACCCCGACGCGGAAGTGCACTTCTGAACCCGCTGACACAGAGCCCATTGGCGTATAAATAGACGCCGACTGAAAACCAGAAAGCAACTTACGCAGATATCCGGCTCACAGTACGGTCGTTGTACCAAAACTTACGCAGAGACCCAGTCCGGAGTACAGACGCGGTACCCGGAACCCACCAGAAGACATCGGCGCCCAATTAAAAATAAGTCATTTAAACCGCTAAGAAATACAATAAAGTGTCAAATTTGCAAAGTAAAAACACCCGATTGCGTAAGTTCACCCCAATCAGCCGAGGCACCGACGTCGCCCCACCCCGAGTCCACACGGTCGTTTCATATACACAACGCTAGCAACGCCCGCCCGAGCCCCGATCCACCTCTCTACGACAGGCCGCCCTCTGACGCCGCCCTTAAGGTTCCAACACATTTCTACAAATTTCTTGTGAACAGACCCCTGGACGTGACTGACCTTACCTCAGCCTGAAATAGGTCCATCACAACCTTGAAATGGTATCCCTCCAGATAGGGCTTTAGCTTTCTTATAGCCCATACAATGGCCAGACACTCCTTTTCAGTCGCCGAATAGTTCTTTTCTGCGCTATTCAGAGTCCTACTGGCGTATGAGATGACCCTCTCGCCCTTCTCCGTCTCTTGCGTCAGGATCGCCCCCAGTCCGTAGTCGCTGGCGTCCGTCTGGAGCACGAATTTCTTTGAGAAATCTGGGCATGCCAACATCGGGTCTGCTGTCAGCCGACTTTTTACGTCCTCGAACGCTTTTTGCTGTTCCGTTGACCATTCCCACTTGGACTTCTTCTTCAGCAAAGTGCTGAGGGGCTGCACCAACGTGGCGAATCCCTTTACGAAACGCCTGAACCAGGAGGCCACGCCCAAGGATTGTCGTAGCTCTTTGACACTCGCTGGCGGCTGCAACTCCTTAATGGCCGCCACTTTCTCGGGATCGGTGCAGATTCCGTCTCCCGTTACCAAATGCCCCAGGTATCGTAGCTCCTTCCTAAAAAATTGACACAAGTTTGCGTTCTTCAACCGTCGAAAAACTTCTTCGAGGTTGTGCTTGTGCTCCTCCTCGGTACGGCCGATGACAATGATGTCGTCTTGGTACGCGAACGCGTGTGGCATCATCTCGGGGCCTATCACCTGGTCCAATGCCCTCTGGAACGTAGCCGAGGCTGAGTGGAGTCCGAATGGCATCACCTTCCACTGGAACAGCCCTTTGCCAGGCACCGTGAACGCGGTGACCTTTCTACTGCCTTCCTCCAGTGGTATCTGCCAATATCCGTCCTTTAAGTCTAAGCTACTGATGAACCGTGCCTCCCTGAGCTGGTCCAAAATATAGTCTATTCTTGGCATGGGGTACGCATCCTTGATGGACTTCGCGTTTATCTGTCTGAAGTCCACGCATAATCTCCACTTTCCCGTCTTCTTTTTGACCATCACGATGGTTGAACTGTACGGACTCTTCGATGGCTCAATACACCCTCTTTCCAGCAGTTCGTCAACCTGTTGGTTGATTTCGGCTTGCGTCTTGGGATTTTTGGGATAGTAACGCTGTTTGACCGTCTGGGCATCACTCATAGTGATCGTGTGTGTAGCTATGTTCGACACTCCCTTCAGTTCTCGGAACTCTTCCAACTCCTTTGCCAGGAAGTTTTCGACCGATCCCTCCTCCGCTCGCGTTCCGTCGGATGCGGGCTCGACAGACCCTCCCGTGTTCGCTACCACCGCCACTGACAACTTCTCCTCCAACCGCCCCTGGCGGTGGCCTCTCGCAGGGATCACAACCCTGTGTCCCGCACAGGTCACCTCTGCTCCGACCGCGGCGAGGAAATCCCATCCCAGGACCAGCTCATCTATTACTCCGGGCAACACGAGAAGCGGGATTGTAACGATCTTGTCCCCGAAGGCCAGCTCCACCTCGATCTGGGAATTGATTTCCCGGCTGCGTCCGTCAGCCAGCCGCACCAGCTTCCTCGTCTCTTTCAGTCGCCTCTCTTCCCCCAGTCTACTCGCCGCCTCGCAGCTGATAAAACTGCTTGTCGCCCCGGTATCGACCGTTGCTTTCCAGTTGGGGGGCTTCGTCTTGCGACCCTGGCACGGCCGTCCGCGGCTTGGGTCGCGGGGCGTTTCCCGCTTTCTGGCAGCACTGCCATGTCGGGGCTCCTACCTTGCCGCACCTCCAGCAGAATGTTATAGGTCGGCCATTGCATGCTTGTGCCCAATGGCGGTCACTTCCGCATCGTCGACACGCCTGGGCTGGGTTTTTCAAGAACCCAGCCTCTATGTTCGTGTTCGCTTGGTCGTCCCGCCGCGTTGGGACCGGCCTTTTCTCCCCTGTCGGATCAGAGCTGGCTGCCGTTTCGCCCTGGCAGCGGCGACATATCTCCGTTACTGCCGGACGAGCGAACGGATTGTTTGCTTTTGCTTTACTCGCCGGACACTCCCGTTGGAACTCCAGCCGGTCCCTCTCCAGAGCCTCAAATTCGTCGGCTGCGTCATCATGTGATCCAGGTCTCTGCACCTATGTGGCCGGATGAACACCCTCAAATCGGGCATGCTGTTGTCTCTAATGAGCTCCAACTGCTCTTCGGGCTTGCATTTTAGTGGCCGCATGAGGTTCTGCATCTCCACCATGTAGTCCTTGAATGGCTCTCCCCACCTTTGCTTCCTCAATCTCACCTCCTGGAGTAATTTTTCAAAATACCCCCTCGGCAGGAAGTATGCTTGGAAGCTACGCGCAAATGCGTTCCATGTCTGCCACTGCCTGTTGTTGGCTACAAACCACATGAGCGCCCGACCCTTTAGCAGCCCAGGCATTGCTCGTGGAATTAAATTCAAATCCAAACCGTACATGTCGGCTGACCACTCGATTTGTTCCAGGAACGAAACGACCACTCCCTGACCTGCTTGGCGACGTGGGCAAAACTCGAACTGGGCGGTCTCGTGGTTTGTTCATCGAGTCCCCGTCTACGATCCTACCCTGCTCAACCCATGTGGGTTTCTCGCGCTCCCTTGCTCTGGCTGTGCTGGCCTGGTTGGCCTCTCCCCACTCTCTGCCCGCGGATCGTGGCTTGAGGATCCTCATCCGAGGACTCTCCCACTCCACGTCGCCAGACTAGACTCGCAGCAGTATGCTGAACGAGGGGTTCACGGTTCGGTTTGTAAGGGTGATTAACGATCGATTCAATCGCAGCCGCCAATTCAACCTCTTCGAGGCCCAGATCGCCTCCAAGCCGGACCGTGGCCAATTCGATCTGTTGAAGCTGAGACGCCTGGGTGGGAGGCCCGTCACGGTTGAGAGACTTGGAGTCTCCCGTGACCCTGCCCAGTGCCATCGTTGCCAGGTGTTTGGCCACACCCGCGCATATTGTAGACGCGCTGCAGTTTGCACGAAATGCGCGGGTGGGCACCTGACGACAGACTGCAGCAAGCCGAGGAGTGCCGCTCCCAAATGCGCCAACTGCCAGGGCCTGCACATCAGCTCATACAAGGGATGCCCATCCTTTAAGGCAGCCAGGCAGCAGCTCCTGGCCTACAGGGTCGCCAGGGAGGAGGAGCGTCGCAAACAGCAACCAAAGCCAATCCAACAGCGACAGCAGCCAATCCAACGTCGCCAGCAGCAGCCACATCCACAGCCACTCCATAACCGGATCGGCAGCATCGGCAGCAGCATCGGTAGGGCGACCATCATCCCCAGCCATGACCGACGCCACGCCAACACCAGCAGCAGCAGCGGCCAGACGCACAGTGCGATGGCAGCTGCGCTCAAAATCTGCAATTATACGTACAGCGTATAATAGAGTTTGAAAGGAGGATCGACCAGATGGCAGAGCTACTCACAAAATTGGCCGCAGCAAATGGCAAGGGCACAACAGCCGTGCCCCAACTCCAACCAACAGCACCAGCAGTCCCTGCCCCTCTGCCAACATCATCAGCCGCCGCCAATACAGCAACAGCAGTAGCCATATCGGACACTGAGCCGGATATGGACATGGACGACGACAGCCAATGGACCGACGAAGAGCCTTACGATGACCTACGTAAGTTTCTAAATGGACAATCCAGTGGCGACTTCGAAAGCGACGGATTAAAAGACGTCTACTGATTGCGCCGAATAGCAGAAGTTTAATGCCAATAGAACCTGAAAATAGACAAAAATTAAACACAATTAACAAAAATCTACAAATGACCAACAAACATACTCACCTGCTATTAAACCGACAGAGCTGCCCCTCCAGCAGCTGCCTCGCCACTCCTGCAACTCTCTTGAGGTATAATGGACGAAATTTGGAGGCCTCAGCACTACCGTCAATTCCAACAGAAGTCCAGAGGCCAGCCACTAAAATACAAAGAAAAAGACGTAAATCGGACAACGAAAAACTGCCAAAACCCACGAAAATCACACGTACCTGCCAATACACAGACAGAGCTGACCAACAAGAAGCTGCCTCGCCATCAACATCAACAATTTCCTGCCAAAGGGGCGGAAAAGTAGGCCTCCTTCGATGACGCTGCCGACTGACCATGGCCGTGACGTTACGCCACTCCAAACAGACAACTGCCATTTCCAACGACGACGCAGATGCGCTCCACTGGGTCGCACCCGGCTCTCATGCCATTATGTGAGGGCGGGATGGCGCGGTGTTGAGCCGCCGGACGCCAGCAAATCCTGCAAAGGAAGAAGAAACAGGAGGGAGAAGCAGACTGCCAAAACACACAAAATACTCACCTGCTGTTTTACGTCAACACCAACCAGACAAGGGTCGACACAAATAACATCCAAACGCCGACAAGTACCTGCAAATAAACACAAATTAAATAACACGCCGAAACGAACACCTCCTCATCTGGGTGGCCGGACCAGCAGCCACTCGGATGCGGCCAATAACTCGGACCATTGGCATCACGCATCGACGCCAACTCCAACATCATTGACATTGCATCGGGTGGTCGGACCAGTGCCATTCGGATGCCGCAGCCAATCATCCAGACAGATGCAACGTGGGCGGCCGGACCAGAGCCGCTCGCCATCTCCAATTTTTGCCCACGCTGCACGCCTACACCAAAAATCCAGCCAGCCAACACAACGCACAGGGAGACAGCAGAGCCGACCGGCATGCAGCGCAATGTTCGCAACAATGCTTTGTTGTAGATGTCACTTTTATTGTTCCGTAGTGTGTTACCATTAGTTAATTATCTGTGATATTAGGAATAAGTTTTTGTAATTTATTGTAGTCTTATTGTAGTCTAATTGTATATTTTTGTAGTCCATTTATATTTTTACTTACCATTCTTGTTTTCTCCTTCTTCTTCTTCTTTGCCAACTATCACCCATTCCCCAATACCTGACAAGTGGCAACGCCATTAATGACCAAAAAAAAAAAAAAATACCACGCCAATTAGGAAAATACCCGAGCCGATAACCTACAAAAGTCAATTCAAATTCAAATTGCATTTATCAATGCCAGTGTGTTATCGGCCGCCGACTTCGGCAATTACGCCCAGCCAATTCCTCACCCAACCCCAACCCACTCCAAATGCCGCTAAATGCTAAATGCGGTTGTGCAGGAATAAAACATACACTGCCAACCTTCGCCACTCTGCCAAACGCCCTATTAAAGCCATTTCAACCGCCCACAAGATGCTATGCGGTCGTCTCCTCGGAGCGTCTCGCGCCCGGATCGAAATATCCAGAAGTTTACAGTATCCGGGCGGTTATAAGGGAGAAGGCAAACTTTCCCCTTCCCATCCCATCCCATCCCCCGACAACATAGCAGCCAATACACACGGCGCAGTGAACATACGACACAGGCTATTAACCAACAACAACACAGGCAGCCACTAAAATAAACAGCCAATGCAATTTTCCATTGCCTACTTGTCGGTGCTGCTGCCCTCGGACCACTTTCATCTCACTCAATATTGGGCTGAGTGAAAGTGGAACCGGGGGTGAGAGCACCGGTAAATGTCGATCGGCGATCGGGTCTTTCGAGTGGATGGGAGATTGTGAGAGTTGGCGGACATGGAGTGTTCCATCATGAACCTCGTCTGCTACTCTCATCTCGTCCACCCGCTCGAGAGGTTGCGATCGTCGGACGTTTATAACCGTGTCGTGTCGCCTCTTTTTGATTGTTCTTTGCCGTGTCGCCATTTCCTTTTTTCTGCGGTGCCCTGTTTTCTTTTTGTGGTGTCTGTCGTGTGCCGTGCCGTGCCGTGCCCCCCCTGACATGACAAAAGTCCCTTCCCCCACCGCCACTACTACTACCGACAAACTTTCTGCTCCCCAATAAATAACATTAATTTAAAAAAAAAACACAAACTAACGAGAGAAAACTGTGTAAAGAGTTAGAAAGTGCCAATAAATACATTAAACACAAACACACACACACACAAGAGACTTTTCAATTAAAAACAACAAGCAGGCAGCAAATCGCCAACACACAAACTAACAACAACCATGACGAAGGGAATGGCCAGACGGGGGTCAAACAGACGCCACAGCGACGGCGGCAGACCGGCCCGCAGAGGGGCCCTAGCGGCAGCAGCAGGAGCCATCTACACCAACACCAACTCCGCCAATAGCAGCAGCAGCAGCAGAGCACTCGGCGCAGACGCCAACACCAACGTCAACGCCAATGCAGAGCGCCGACGCTACAGCGACGGCGGCTGCAGCCAATACAATGATAACAGCAATCGTGAGTACCGAGCCATCGCTGATGTATCCACGGCCACTTTTCCCGCCTCTCGCGAATACCCGCACATTCTTATTGCCTCCTCCCCACCCCGCATACGAAACAAGTAAACCAACTGAGAGAGTCGAAAGGGGGAAATGACAAAGAGACGGACTAACAGTGAAGTCTGCAGAACAAGAGGCCTCGAAACATACCTGCCTTCATACCTACATATAGACGATACTTCAGCCCGAGCGGAAAAAGCAGCGAACGGATCGAACATTACAATCGAACCTGGTTCGAGTTTGAGCTTGAACGCCCCCCTCATGACGAAAGCCCTGGCTGCAAACACAAACGCAAACACACATGCAAACTCAACCGCAAATAAAACGAGGGGGAACGTTGTGAGTTGCTGCGGACACCGCAACTCTACAGTTATACCCGATACTAAGTCAGTATGGCTCTCCTCCGGCAGACGCCGCTTATATTAAACGACACGACAAAGAGTGCGTGCGAGAGAGACAGAAAATCAGTCTGAGCGTGACGTCGGGCGCTGCGTAGCCAGTGCAAATTGATTTGTTTCTTTTCGCTATAAAAATGATCTGATCTGATCCAGATTCAGCAGTCTGATAGATATGGTCGTTATCTATGATTCTGTGTTTTTAGTTTTCTCAAATCTGCAATATTGTGGATGCAACAGATTTTCGTCCTTTGTGTGGGCGGAAGGGGGTGGGGCGAAATTTTGAGATATACGTTTTATAGTGAGATCTAACAGAAGTGCGGATACCAAATTTGCTTACTCTAGCTTTAATAGTCTCTGAGATTTGTGAATATCCCCAGATTTGCATTCTTTGCGGGGGCGGAAGGCGGTGTGGCGAAATTTTGAAACAAACTCGTCTCGGTCCGATATATTAGGAGTGTGGATACCAAATTTGGTTGCTCTAGCTTTTATAGTCTCTGAGATCTAGGCGCTAATGTTTTACTCTAAGCAAAGCCGCATATGCTACGTGTGTGTTAGAGAGAGACAGGGCGAGAAAAAATGAAATTGTTTTCTTGATGCTGGCTATAATAATAATACGATCCAATTCAGATTCCGCAGTCTGAAAGATATGGTCATTCTCTACGATTCTGCGTTTTTGGTTTTCTCGTATCTTTAAAATTGTGGATGCCACAGATTTTCGTCCTTTGTGGGGCGGAAGTGGGCGAGGCGAAGTTCTGAACTATTTTTGTAGCGATCCAAAGCATCGTTGTTCTAGCTCTTATAGTCTTTGAGCACTAGGCGCTGAAGGGGACAGACAGACAGGGCTCAATCGACTCGGCTATTGATGCTGATCAAGAATATATATACTTTATGGGGTCGGAAACGATTCCTTCTGGACGTTACACACATCCACTTTTACCACAAATCTAATATGCCCCAATACTCATTTTGAGTATCGGGTATAAAAAAGAAGCCAGCAGCAACAGCAGCAACTGGAAGAGCACACAAGCCAGACAGTTAAACAGGTACAACAACAGCAACGACCCCTGCAGCAACTACGCCAATACAACCGCCAGCCTCAGTCACCCCCCACATAGCCCTCCCCGTGCCCCCTCCCTGTCTACAGCCAATGGTGCTGCCCCCCGCGTACTGCACACATTCCACCGGTAGTGCTACCAGCGATTCCGGCGATCATGCCGGTCCTGGAGAAACTGCAAAAAGATCCAAGGGTAGGAAGGTTCAGCACCAGGGTAGTAGGCAGGGAGGGCCTAAAGATACAGGCACGGGATAGGGCCACCCGGGATGCAATAGTGGAGATCCTGGGAGATGAGGAGGAGGGCCTCTATACTCATCAGAGTAAGGACGATAGAGGGCTCCGCATCGTCGTCCGGGGTCTCCACCGCACTACCCCGACGGCCTGGCTGAACAAAGCTATGCTTGAGGCGGGATTCAATGTGACCTTCAGTAGAGTCCTGCCCAGCAGATACGAGAAACAGCCAAACTATAATCTGTTTTAGGCGGAGATTGCCCCTCAAGCAGATCGAGGGGAGCTGGGGGTGCTGGCCCTTAAGCGGCTGGGCAGCCACCTGGTGTCGGTGGAGAGGCTGGCCAAGACGAAGGTCCCGGTCCAGTGCCACCGATGCCAGGCATTTGGCCACACGCGCGCCTACTGCAGACGAGCCTTCGTTTGTATGAGGTGCGCGGGAAGTCACCCCTCTACGGCATGCCCAAAGCCAAAAAATACACCTGCAAGGTGTGCAAACTGCCAAGGCTCCCACATAAGTGCATACAAGGGCTGCCAAGCCTACAAGGTGGCAAGGGGTAGGCTCCTGGAGCATCGAGCCGCAATGCAAGAGTCGAGGCGGACACGCCAGAAGCAGCAGCAGACACAAAAGCAGCCAAGTCAATGGAGGCAACCACCACAGCAACGACCAGTCACTCGACAGCAGCCACAGCAACGACCGATACGGCAGCAACAACAACAGCAGCAGAGGCCACGGAGGCACAACTATTGGGGGAAGCCCCAACGGCATCCCCAACATCAGCGACAACACCAATGGCAGTAGCAGCAGCAACATCAGAAACAGGAACAGCAACAGCTCCAGCGTAGTCAGGAACAAAACGGGGAACCCCAGATCCAGGGACAGCAGCAGCGACCGCCGCTACCGCACTACCCGCCGCAAATAAGGCTGAATGGTAAAAAGCACCCAAATCCAGCGGTGGCGAATCTCATTCGCTTCCAGAAAAGACTGGTACTGGAAAGGACAAATGATAAACAGCAACAATACCTGGGGCTGGACCAGCACCAACAACAGCAGCCACCACAGCAGCAACAACAAGAAACTCAAACTGCACTTGTCGGGACCGGCTCCATTGTCCACCTGGAAGGCATAGACATGGTCAGGGTAGAGAACTTGGAAAAGAAAACGAGGGGGAACGTTGTGAGTTGCTGCGGACACCGCAACTCTACAGTTATACCCGATACTAAGTCAGTATGGCTCTCCTCCGGCAGACGCCTCTAATATTAAACGACACGAAAAAGAGTGCGTGCGAGAGAGACAGAAAATAAGTCTGAGCGTGACGTCGGGCGCTGCGTAGCCACTGAAAATTGTTTTTTTTCTTTTCGGCTATAAAAATTATCCGATCTGATCCAAATTCAGCAACTGGATAGATATGGTCAATCTCTATGATTCTGCGTTTTTAGTTTTCTCGAATCTGCAATATTGTGGATGCAACAGATTCTCGTCCTTTGTGTGGGCGGAAGGGGGTGGGGCGAAATTTTGAGATATACGTTTTATAGGGAGATCTAACAACAGTGCGGATACTAAATTTGGTTACTCTAGCCTTAATAGTCTCTGAGCTTTGTGGTTGCCCCAGATTTTCGTCCTTTGCGGGGGCGGAAGGGGGTGCGGCGAAATTTTGACACAAAACGGTCAAGGTCCGATATCACAGGAGTGTGGATACAAAATTTGGTTGCTCTAGCTCTTATGGGTTCTGAGATCCTTGAACTCATATTTTGCAATTGGCAAAACCGACCATGAAACCTGTGTGTTAGAGTGAGACAGAGCGAGAAAGAGTGAAATTGTTTTCGTGATTCTGGCTATAATAATTATACGATCTGGTTCAGATTTTGCACTCTATAAGATTTAGTCATCTTCTACGATTCTGCGTTTTTAATTTTATCGTCTCTTTAAAAATGTGGATGCCACAGATTTTCGTCCTTTGTGGGGGCGAAAGTGGGCGGGGCGAAGTTTTGAAATATTTTTGTAGCAGTGACATATCACAGAAGTCTGGATCCAAAACATAGTTGCTCTAGCTCTTATAGTCTTTGAGCACTAGGCGCTGAAGGGGACGGACAGACGGACAGACGGACGGACGGACAGACGGACAGACAGACATGGCTCAATCGACTCGGGACTCCGTATTTCGGACCGACGATGGGGGACAGGGCAGCAGTCCCGCGGACGGGAGCGATCGGGATGCGATAATACCGACAGGTGTCGCCGAGAGTACCTAGGCTATCGCCGGACAGTACTTACGGGACCCCACCGGCTTGAGAGTTACTACGACGCGAAAGGGGGACTTTGCTATGCGGAAGTACCGACAAGTACCGCCGAGAGTACCTAGGCTATCGCCGGACGGTACTTACGGGACCCTGTCGGCCTAAGAATTACTACGACGCGGAAGGGGGACTTTGCTATGCGGAAATATCGACAAGTATCGCCGAGGGTACCTAGGCTATCGCCGGACGGTACTTACGGGACCCTGTCGGCCTAAGAATTACTACGAGGGTCAGGGATATCGACAAGCATCACCGAGAGTGCCTAGGCAATCGCCGGATAGCACTTACGGGACACTGTCGAACTAAGAATTACCACGGGGGGTCAGGGATATCGGCAAGCATCGCCGAGGGTGCCTAGGCAATCGCCGGATAGCACTTACGGGACACTGTCGAACTAAGAATTACTACGGGGGTCAGGGATATTGACAGGCATCGCCGAGAGTGCCTAGGAAATCGCCGGATAGCACTTACGGGACACTGTCGAACTAAGAATTACTACGATGGTCGGGGATACCGGCAAGCATCGCCGAGAGTGCCTAGGCAATCGCCGGATAGCACTTACGGGACACCGCCGAACTAAGAATTACTACGAGTACGAGAATACCGACGTGTATCGCCGAGAGTGCTTAGGCAATCGCCAGATAGCACTCACGGGACACTATCGGACTAAACAGGGCAGGTATCGCCGAGAGGTCTTAGGCAATCGCCGGACAGCCCCTTTGGGACCCAGGGAACTACGGGGATCAGGCGAGACAGCAACAGGCGTCACCGGGGGCGCTTAGACGATCGTGGATAGCGGCCTCGGGACCCCGCGGGGTCTTCTCCCCGTAAGCGCAGCGTCGATGCAGGATCTTCTCCGTGTCACTGATAGCGTTGGCGTAGATCCGGGCCGCCACGTGTTTTACTTTTTCCAAGCCACTCGAATTTTTCCGCTGCGCCGGTGACTTTTGTCTCTCTTTTCGCTGCTGGCGCATCGTTACTCGGTTTTGGTTTTCCGAGTTTCTCTTCTGCCGTTGCTGCTGTGGGCTCACCGTTTCGGCGCTTCGACGCTGGCGGCTTATCTTTTCGGCGCTTCTCGTCTCCGGCCGTCGCTGAATTGATGCTGTTGGCTACCGTTTCGGCTCTTGGGCTTCCGCTGCTTTGTTGTCGTTGGGTTTTGCTTCTTGGTGTATTCCTCACCGTCTTTGGCTGCTGCTGCGTCGTTGTAGTTGGGTTTCTGCTTTCTCGGTGTATTCCTCGCTGTTGCTGCGTCGATGCCGTTGGTTTTCGGTCCTTGGTGTATTCCTCTCTCGTTTTGGCTGCTGCTGCGTCGTTGTTGTTGGGTTTTGGTTCTCGGTGTTTCCCTCGCCATCCTTTGGCTGCTGCTGCGTCGTTGTTGTTGGGTTTGGTTCTGAAAAGCCAGTGGCGTCCGCATAGATCGCGACTTGCCCCCCCCCCCCTTTAAAGAAGATAATAAGCTACGTGGGGCTTAGAGACCCCTCGGGCCGTATAATATGTAAAATTAATGTCATGTAGCCTTCGTGGCCTTCCCCCAAGGCGTGGGCGCCGAGCGAACACCTGCGGTTGCGAAGCGGCCATCGGGCTCTACTTCCTCTTCGGCGTCGGTCCCCGGGTCCTGGGTTTGTTGGTCGATCCACCCTTGGATGGCTGCCGCGCGCTGGCCCCATGGCATCCTGTCCTGTTGTCGAAGTGTCGCCTCTCCGACCCGCCTCAGCTGGGCTTGACGGGAGGCGGATGGCCCATTGGGGTCGACGATCCAGCCGCGAGCCCGGTTTGTCGTTGGTTCGTCGGCAGGTGCCGGGACTTCAGGCTGCTGGTCTCCGCTAGGGTGTCCCGTCGTATCACCATTTGCCCCTTGGGGCCGAGCTTGCCTTCCGTCTCTTAGACGCTTCATGTATTCAGTCGATTCTAGGGAGAAAATGCCTGTCGGTTTAGAACCTGCCTGTCTTAACTAAAAGTATTAATACCCTCCCCCTATCCTGCTTGAGCGGTGCGAGTAAGAAGATGTTTACATTGGGTGTAGTACTCATCTAATCCCATAAGGGGACGTACACGTAGCTTACGGTTTCGTGGGTCGCGCCCCTTACGGGGCGAGGACGCTACGGTAGCGCGCTACCGCAAGTGGCCCTTGCGAAGTCGGCAGGTCATTCGGGTCTCTCCAGCGTCGTCGGATTCTCCTCAGGGTGGTCCACTCCGTGGAACGCCTTTAAGTCAGCTAAACTCGCTGTTTTCCTTCGTTTGGCTCGTTGCATCTGTAGTCGAACTACTGTAGTCGGGTTTACCTGGTACGGCCCGTCGTACTTAGGGGCAGGCTCTGGTTCATTTCCTAATCCTGGGGTCACTTCGTCGTACAAGGCTCCTGGTAGCCTTGGTTCTCGTCCGAGTACCAAAAAGGCCGGGCTGAAGCCCGTGGTGTCCGACGTGCTGCTGCTTATGGCCAAGCTTAACTCGGGGAGGAGATCGTCCCAGGTCCGTTGGTCCCGTCGACGTATTGTGCAATCATTGTCTTGATGGTCCGGTTTGCCCTCTCCGTCGGGTTTGTTGAGGGGTATACGGCGCGGTGTGCTCGAGTTCCATTCCTGCCACCCTCGCAAAATTTCCGGAAGGACCGACTAGTGAATTGTGTTCCGTTGTCGCACACAAACTTCCACGGGACCCCGATCGGCAGAGGATCCTCTCTCGGAACGCCTTCTCCAAGTGGGCGGTTGTGGGCTTTCCGGAGTGGCACAAGTTCTACCCATTTGCTGAATGAGTCGAAGAACACGATGACAGCTTTCGCAATTTTTCACTTATTCGGGCCACGTCTCTGTAGAGTCCTGGCCAGTAATATCGTTTGGGTTACCCGAGTGGGTAGTCTTCCGTATTCCTAGGTGTCCGGCGGTCGGGTGATCGTGGCATTCTTCTAACACTCGTCTATGATGGCCACTGGTGACGCATAACTTCCACTGGTGAGATTCTTCCCCGATTGGTCGGTGTCCAGGCTGCCGGTAGATCTGTCCGTTCTCGATTATAAATTCTCTGCATTCCTCAGGTCGTGACTGGATACGTTTGAGCAACTTTGTATCCAGGGGCATGTGGGGCAGGTCTTCTAAGGCTCGCTGTATGGTGGTCGATAGGTTGCCGGGGAAAGAGCGTCTACTACGATGTTTTGGCTTCCGCGTCGGTAAAGCACGTCAAAAGCGATACTGTTGGAGTTCCAGAGCCCAACGGGCGGATGCGACCGGTTGGATTATTGATCGAGTTTAACCACTTCAAGGCGAGATGGTCGGTGATGACGTCGAAGTGGTAGCCCTCCAGGTAGAAATCGTAATTTCCTGATGGCCCAGACGATGGCTAAGCACTCATTTTCCG
>NW_020825383.1:0-48596 GCF_003286085.1 Drosophila persimilis
GAGTAACACAAATTTGGTATCCACACTCCTGTAATATCGGACCTTGACCGTTTAGTGTCCAAATTTCGCCACACCCCCTTCCACCACCGCAAGTGACGAAAATCGGGGCATCCACAATCTCAGAGATCAGATCATTTTATAGCCAAAGGGAACAAATCAATTTGCACTGGCTACGCAGCGCCCGACGTCACGCTCAGACTGATTTTCTGTCTCTCTCGCACGCACTCTTTGTCGTGTCGTTTAATATAATATAACTGTAGAGTTGCGGTGTCCGCAGCAACTCACAAACGTTCCCCTCGTGGTTTTTAGTTGTTTTACTGGTTCTGCTCTTACTGAAGAACGTTGACTTGAGTACTCATAGCGACAGCTCGTTTTGCGTCGCAGCCGAGATGAAACCGAGAGCCGGGCTCATCACCGGCGCCTATCAAGGTCAAGTGCTTAGAAGCGTACGTCCCGGTCCGCTCAGATAAGACAGTGGAGTGAAGTAGAGTGCTCAAAGTAGAGTTATAGACTATGTAGTATACTATGTGGACATGGAGGACATTTTACTACCCATTTAGAGCTCTGGCAAATGGTCGAGATAAGAATTTATATAAAAAAAATCGCGTACGAGTATGGAAAGGATACTAGGAAACGGGATACAGGGGGTCAAAGGGACAGATCAGCATGGATACGTAAACGAAGAAGATCACCGGTCAGATCTTTGTCGGCTGCGGTCGCTCATTGGCGAGAACGCCCACCCTACCATGATCCTTCAGGGCCACCTATTAACAGTCAGGATCCCTTCAAATAAGCCTGCTATTCGATATTGTCTTACATTTATAGGGTAATACTATACAGCATATACTGGGGAAGGAATATCATAAGGGGGGCGAGGTAGGGTATAATGATCTTAAATCTATAAAACTGATTAGTAGTAGGTATATATAAATGCATGTATAAAACCGTGATCATGGTTGAAGACCAACGAATAGTTACCCGCACATTCATTCTTTTCAGATGGGGGTAAACCGGTGGTACGGGCACGTGGCCAATAAAGGTGTCCGGGATAACCAATTCGTAACTTCTAGACCAGCGTTGTAATACGTAGATACTAGTGGTGCTAATCCTACGCGGAAAGAACAGAAATTTTTCAACGGGTCTCTGTAGCTGGGTGGATTACCTCAACAGAATTACACCACTGATCGAAAAATTTTGAACTGTGGGCGTTCGTTTTCCAAATGGTCGAACGGCTGCCCCAGTATTGACGATATATAACTGGCGCGTCCACTCAAATTAAATCATCACTTTGAGCCGCACTTGGCACTTGCACTAGGCTTTGACTTTGGCTTGACCTTGGTTTAGAGACCTGGGTCAGCTCTACAAGACTTTTTTTTCCACGGCCGGTCACTCTGACGGTCACGAGGAGAGAAAGAAAGAGGCTGGGACTACTAAAAACAGCAACCCACGTTTTCCCACACTTTCTATGGTCTTCTTCTGTTATACAGGATCCAGACACAGCAATATTTAATGAAATAATAGTGGCACGGTGCCAGAAAAAATTGGCATATCAAAGCGTTGCCGCTTGGGTCGCGAAAAACAGCTGGTGATAAGCTTATCAAAGCTCACAAGATCTTTCAACTCGAATTTTTTAACAGCGCTAGTTATACCCCGATACGCAAAATGAGTATTGGGGTAATTAGATTGTGGTAAAAGTGGATGTGTGTAACGTCCAGAAGGAATCCAGAAGAAAACCGACTCCATAAAGTATATATATTCTTGATCAGCATCAATAGCCGAGTCGTTGACCCTGTCCTGTCTGTCCGTCGTCCGTCCGTCCTCCTTCAGCGCTTAGTGCTCAAAGACTATAAGAGCTAGAGCACGATGCTTTGGATCCAGACTTCTGTAATATGTCCCTGCTACAAAAAATAGTTCAGAACTTCGCCCCGCCCACTTCCGCCCCCACAAAGGACGGAAAATCTGTGGCACCACACATTTTTAAAAACACATCCAAAACTCAGAATCGTAGAGGATGACTATATGTTCTAGATTGCATAATCTCAACCAGATCGTATAATTATTATAGCCAGAATCAAGAAAACAATTTCATTCTTTCGTTCTCTGTCTCTCTCTAACACACAGGTTTCCATGGTCGGTTTTGCCAATTGCAAAATTGAGTTCAAGGATCTCAGAAACCTATAGAGCCAGAGTAACCAAATTTGGTATCCACACTCCTGTAATATCGGACCTTGACGGTTTCGTGTCCAAATTTCGTCGCCACACCCCCTTCCGCCTCCGCAAATGACGAAAATCTGGGGCATCCACAAATCGCAGAGATCAGATCATTTTTATAGCCAAAGGGAACAAATCAATTTGCACTGGCTACGCAGCGCCCGACGTCACGCTCGACTGATTTTCTGTCTCTCTCGCACGCAATCTTTGTCGTGTCGTTTAATATAAGCTGCGTCTGCCGGAGGAGAGCCAATACTGACTTAGTATCGGGTATAACTGTAGAGTTGCGGTGTCCGCAGCTACTCACAACTTTCCCCCTCGTTGGTTTTAGTTTGTTTTTACTGGTGTCTGGCCTCTTTACTGAAGAACGTTGACTTGAGTACCCATAGCGACAGCTCGTTTGCGTCGCAGGCCGAGATGAAACCGAGAGCCGGGCTCATCACCGGCGCCACTATCAAGGTCAAGTGCTTAGAAGCGTACGTCCCGGTCCGCTCAGATAAGAGCGTGGAGTGAAGTAGAGTGCTCAAAAGTAGACTATGTAGTATACTATGTGGCATCGAGGAAATTTTACTACCCATTTAGAACTCTGGCAAATGGTCGAGATAAGAATTTAATATAAAAAAAATCGCGTACGAGTATGGAAAGGATACTAGGAAACGGGATACAGGGGGTCAAAGGGACAGATCAGCATGGATACGTAAACGAAGAAGATCACCGTCAGATCTTTGTCGGCTGCGGTATCGGTCATTGGCGAGAACGCCCACCCTACCATGATCCTTCAGGGGCAACCTATTAACAGTCAGGATCCCTTCAAATAAGGCCTGCTATTCGATATTGTCTTACATTTATAGGGTATTACTATACAGCATATACTGAGGAAGGAAATATCATAAGGGCGAGGTAGGGTATAATGATCTTAAATCTATCAAACTGATTAGTAGTAGGTATATATAAATGCAATGTATAAACCGTGATCATGGTTGAAGGCCAACGAACAGTTACCACACATTCATTCTTTTCAGATGGGGGTTAAACCGGTGGTACGGGCACGTGGCCAATAGAGGTGTCCGGGGAATAACCAATCCGTAACTTCTAGACCAGCGTTTGTAATACGTTGATACTAGTGGTGCTAATCCTACGCGGAAAGAACAGAAATTTTTCAAACGGGTCTCTGTAGCTGGGTGGATAATTAACCTCAACAGAATTACAACGACTGATCTGAAAAATTTTACTGAACTGTGGGCGTTCGTTTTCCAAATGGTCGAACGGCTGCACCAGTATTGATGATATATAACTGGCGCGTCCCACTCATCAATTAATCATCATAACTTTGAGCCGCACTTGGCACTTGCACTAGGCTTTGACTTTGGCTTGACCTTGGTTTAGAGAACTGGGTCAGCTCTACAAGACTTTTTTCCACGGCCGGTCACTCTGACGGTCACGAGGAGAGAAAGAAAGAGCTGGGACTACTAAAAACAGCAACCCACGTTTTCCCACACTTTCTATGGTCTTTTTCTGTTATACAGGATCCAGACAACAGCAATATTTAATGAAATATAGTGCACGGCAGAAAATTGCATATCAAAGCGTTGCCGCTTGGTCGCAAAACAGCTGTTGATAAGCTTTATCAAAGCCACAAGATCTTCTACTGGAATTTTGTACGGCCTAGTTATAACCCGATACTCAAAATGAGTATTGGGGTATATTAGATTTGTGGTAAAAAGTGGAATGTGTGTAACGTCCAGAAGGAATCGTTTCCGACTCCACATCCATATATGGGTGTTAAAACACATCTTATGATCAAACGGGATTCCGAGGGTCATTTGAACTCGAAATTCGCTCAAGGACATGATTTCCTAGAACATATGGGACAAAATGAGGAGCGCGACGGTAAAATGTCATAAAGTTTGCATTTGGAAAGGTTCAGAAATATAAGATTAGTTGAACACCACAATAGTAGTTCACTTAGATCAAGTTGAAGGCGTGTGTGCAAATACCAATCATAGTAAGAAAGACAGATTTTGACATCACCAGCATACATTAGTGTAGTAGAGTATGTTATAACTTGAGGAAGGTCATTCACAAATAAAATAAACAGAAGCGGGCCCAGATGACTTCCCTGTGGCACACCTGAAGTACATTAACAGTATTTGACAACACGTTAGAAAACAAAACACGTTGAGTACGGTTAGAGAGATAGGACGAAATCCAATCTAGAAGATTCGTTGGTGTTTGTAGTGGAGCGGATCGAGGATCAATTATCCAACGGCGAGGTGTATGTTCCAGTATAAACTCCTAGCAGTCGTCACAGAAAGGAAAGGCCGATGGGTTTCGTTGTGTGTATATATATATATTGTTCATGTAATTATGGGTATTCGCGCGGTATGTCGACAGGTTGAAGCTGGGGTGAAATCGTAACTAACTCTCTATGCCTTATGATCTACGCTTTATGCTGCCTTTGTGCTGCGGTGAGCGCCGTGTGGATCGTGGATTGTGGATCCGAGCGCCCCTCCGAGCGCGCGAGCGCGAGCCGGGACCGAGGCGCGCGGAGCCGGCACAGTGCGCGAAACTGTCTATTGCTGGCCTGAACATCCTCCCCCCCCCCTTGCAGGATTGCAAAGTATAATGGGGTGGCCTATGGCTGGGTGCACGCCCCCGACACGATCCATCCAAAAACGGTGCCTGGGCCACCGGCAGGCCGTCCTCACGCGCAAGGAACCCGGGCTGGATCACCTTCGGGTAGACATCTGCTCCCAAGATGAGCGAGATTGTCGCCGGTCGATGGAATTGTTCATCGGCAAGCCTCAGGTCACCGAACGCGCCCGCACGGAATCGCTCAGCTGTCGGATAGGCGTGCAGATGCGCACACGGGGCTCGACCTTGAGCATCGTCTCCAACTGGAAGTCGCCCATTTTGGCGCGGATCACCGCCGTACACACTTTCTCGTCCCCCACACAAGTGGTGGGTAACTTGAAGGCGCTGGCCAAGGAGTCGTCAATACAGCTCACCGGCGTGCATGGGTCGATGAGCGCCGCCGTCTCGAAGTTTTTGGAACCCGTATCCAAGACCACCAGCGCCGTCGGGAGTATGATGAGGCTTCGATGTTGTAGAAGTGAGTCGACGGATGGTGCCGGGGGCCCTGCCACGGGGCGGCTCACGGGGAGACCGCGGGCGGCGGTCGGCGGGGGCCGACGTGGATGGCGACGATGCAGCCGAGGCTGAGCGGGCTGGACGCCGAGGTCGGCGTTTGACGTGGGGCGCTGTAGATGGCGACAATGCTCCTGAGGCCGAGCGGACTGGACGACGAGACGAGGGTATGTGGAAGTAGAGTGTGGTGGTTTTTGCCACACACCCGGCACAGCCCGCCACTGCGACAATCCTGGCCGGAGTGTTGGTGGGCCAGGCAGTTCCCGCAATATTTGTTAATGAGGACAGCTCGGAGTCTCTTCTCAGGCTCAGGCGAAGGAAATGGTGACAGGTCCGTAGCGGATGAATTCCTCGGCAGACCCGGCAACGGTAACGAGTTGATCCCTCGATCACGCCGGCTCTCCGTGGTGCGGCTGGAGCGGATCCGTGGGGCCATGTCTGGATGAGGATGGAACTAGGATGGAATAGAGAAGTCGAAGAAGTATTAGTACGGAGCTGTGAATGGGACAAGTGCACATTCACGTTATTGTTGGATGGAACTACGGGGTTCTACTGGCAGGAGAACGACCTTGACAATCGGTCTTTTGAGGGTACCGCGGGCAGTAAGGATATCCACCACACGGACCCTGTCGTCGGCAACCGGGATACACGGAAGTTATCCTTCCGAGGCCGCCATTCGTTGGACGGCAGGTTATCCTCCTTGATGACCACCATATCGCCAACCTGCAGATTTGGCGTCGGCGTCTGCCACTTAGTCCGCTTGTGGAGCTCCTTGAGGTATTCCTCCTTCCACCTTTGACAGAACTGTTGGTTGAGGGCCTTCAAATGCTGCCACCGATTGATGATCGAATTAAGGTTCCCCTTTATTTCGGGCTCGGCCGTACTCATTAAGGGCCCCCCAATAAGGAAGTGCCCGGGAGTGAGGGCTAGCAGCTCCGTCGGATCATCGGACATCGGTGAGAGCGGCCTGGAATTGAGGCACGCTTCAATCTTCGCGAGCAGCGTAGAAAGCTCTTCAAACGTATACCTCCGAGTGGACGTGGCCTTGTAGAAGAGAGTTTTGAAACTCTTCACTCCGGCTTCCCATAGGCCTCCCATATGTGGAGCTCCTGGTGGGATGAAGCGCCACGAAACCCGCTGATGGCTATACGCATCAGTCACCGAGTCCTTAAACGCGTCAAGGAAGTCACTGGAAAGCAGGGTTGCTGCACCAACGAAAGTTTTTCCATTATCTGAATGGATACGCTGTGGACATCCGCGCCTTGCGACGAAACGAGCGAAGGCGGCGAGAAATTTTCGGTGGTGAGGTCGGACGTGGGTTCTAAATGTATCGCCTTTGTGGAAAAACACACGAATACGCACACATACCCCTTCGTGATCAGACATGCTCTCCCTGTATAGTTCCGTATTTCGAAAGGACCCCGCGTAATCAATCCCTGTATGCGTAAACGGTCTGGAAAAGGACGACCGCTCGGTTGGGAGATCTCCCATCATTTGGGTTTGCAACCTTCTTTTGTGAATAACGCAGACCTTGCAGGAGTTCACAACCCCCTTCATAAGCCTTTGAACCTTTGGAATCCAATACTTTGATCGAATGAGGCGCACCATCAATTGGTTGCCGCCATGAAGAGTTATCCGGTGTGTAAATTGCGCGAGAAGGCGAGACAATCGACAATTATATGGGAGAATGATTGGATGTCGTTCGTCGTATCTAAGCACTTCAGAGCCTGCGACAACGGCCGCATGCTCTGATCAACCCATGGCGGTCTAGGAAAGGGTTCATGTTCAGGATAGAACTTGACCTTGGCGTTGGCCGCTTACCGCTTAGGCAGCGATACTCCTCGGGTATTCTCTACGCTGCGTCTCTAGGATAAGAGTTTTTTCAGCTTCGGTAATTTCGCCGCTCGTAAGATGGCCCTTTTGCGCGGTGGCTAACTTCCGGCAGCGCTTGGTGAAGCGCAGGATATATGCACGGACTCGTAGAGCTCTCTCCAGATTGGAGAATCGTTCGAGGAAGTCTTCGGCTGGGTTGAGTGCGAAATGGGCTTTTACAGTTCGCTGCTCTAAGGTCATAACGGGGGAGTTATTAACTGGTGCCGGCCATTGATCTCGGCCCTTCTGCAGCCAAGTTGGTCCTTGCCACCAGAGTTGGTTCTCCACCAACTCCTGTAACGGCACGCCTCTGCTGGCTAAGTCCGCGGGGTTCTGTTCGGATGGAACGTGGCACCACTTCTCAATATCGGTCGCTTGAGATATCCTAGTCACTCGGTTGGCCACGAACGTGGTCCAGTGACACGAGGGCTTTGCCAGCCAGGCGAGGACTATGGTGGAATCGGTCCAGCAATAGCAGCTCGTACTTGCTGTTGGCATATTCGGCAGGATAGCCGCCGCCATTTCGGACAAAAGCACTGCCCCGCAAAGCTCTAACCGGGGGAGCGACACGGTTTTCACGGGTGCGACTCGCGTTTTCGCTGTGAGAAGCTGCACCTCGACCAAACGGTCAACCTCAATGCGGACGTAGATGGCGGCACCGTAAGCCCTCTCGGATGCATCGCAGAACCCATGATGTTCGACTTTTACCGCTGGCCGGGAGCCGACCCATCTTGGAATATGGATTTGGTCGAGAGCGGAGTAGCTCCGCAGGAAACTTTGCCAGCGCTGGCGCATCTCGCTTGGAAGCTCATCGTCCCATCCCAGGTCCTGCAACCAGATTTCTTGCATGAAGATCTTGGACCGAACAATGAATGGGGCCAACCACCCCGCGGGGTCGAACAGCCTTGCGATCTGGGACAGAACTGCTCGCTTAGTGTATGACGACTCAGGCGCTAACTCGGGAGGGACAAAAAAAAAACTCGTCTGAAGTCGCTTTCCAGCGAATCCCGAGAGTCTTAGCCGTGCTCTCTTCCTCCATCTCCAGAAAATCTGTGTGGAGACGATGAGCACTCGGAATTCCTGCCAGAATAGCTTTGTGGTTTGAAGTCCACTTCCGCAGCGGAAAACCTGCAGAGCTAAGTGCGGCCTGCAACTCGCGGATCGTTAGTCGAGCCTCATCGGTAGAATCCGCTCCGGCTAGGACATCGTCGACATACATGAATGATCGGATAATGCGACTTGCTTTCGGAAATCTGGACTGGACGTCGCTTGCTAGCTGTTGCAACACTCGGATGGCAAGAAAAGGAGCGCAATTGACTCCGAAGGTTACGGTCTTAAGTTCATAGTCGCGGATGAGTCCCTCCTTGTTTCGAAATAATATTCGCTGGAAAGGGGTGTGTTTCGGGTCAACCCAAATTTGGCGATACATCTTGGTGATGTCCGCGTTGAAAACGTACCGGAAATAACGCCACTTCAGGATCTGGAGGGTCAAGTCAGATTGGAGGACCGGGCCGGCGTGCAGAAGATCATTCAAACTCACACCGTTGGTCGACGGGCTGGATGCGTTAAATACCACGCGGACCTTCGTGGTAGTGCTCTCAGGCTTGAAGACAGCGTGGTGCGGAAGGTAGTAGGTTGAGGACCCATGAGTCGGAGGAACTTCTGTCATATGTTCAAGCTCTAGGTATTCTTGGATTACGGTGTCGTACTGCTCTTGTAGGGGACCGTTTCTTTTCAAGCGATTTTCGTTTCTTAGGAACTGGGCCAGCGCGGCTGCCCTTGAATACCCCAGATCTGATCCGAGATGATCTGGGTCGCGAAACGGTAACGTGACGACGTATTTCCCGCTTGGCGTTCTTGACGTAGTTCGGAGGAAATTTCTTTCGCAGTACGAATCCGACTCGCTTTCTATTTTAGTAGGAATGTCCTCCACCTCCCAAAACTTTGTGAGGAGTTTGTCCAACGGAGTCTCTAGCTCGGTGGAAATTTGCGTGGAGAAGGATGCGACCCGGCCTTGTACCGTGTTTGGCACTGGGCCTGTAAGAACCCACCCGAAAATGGTTTCCTGTCCGAGGAGAGATCCACAGATGTTCGTCTGTGAGCCGCTCAAGAGGATGGATGGAAGGATGTCGGCACCAATCAGGACATCTATTTGTGAGCTTTCGTAAAATGTCGGGTCTGCCCATGGCAGGTTCGGCAAGTCTCGCAACGAGTGTTGCGGGATCGGATGGGAGGGAAGGCTGCCTGATAGTTCCGGCAGGACATAGGCTGTGGCGTCCAATTGTAAGCCCGGCTTAGTCGGGGAACGGATGGAAAAATGGCAGAGTTTCTTGGACTGAGCGGATATTGTCTGATTGAGGCCCGAGACCTGTGCCTGGGCGAGTCGGAATGGCAACTTAATGATCTGGAAGAGACGTTCCGTAATGAACGTCGCCTCGGAGCCCGGGTCGATTAGAGCGCGGGCGCGAAAATTTGTCCCCAAGTGGCAAATATTAATAATAGCCGTGCCTAGGAGTACCGCCCTCTTGCCGGAGGCGAAATAGTTCTGAACGCTAGGCTGAGCTTCGGCAGGAGTCGGAAGTGGTACGGAATTGGGCACGGATTGGCTGGAAACTGGAGTGCCACGGTGCAGCAGCGTATGATGCCGGTCTCCACACGTGTTGCAGTTGTGGGCGCTTTGGCATTCACAAATCTGGTGACCTCTTGCGAAACAGTTTAAGCAAAGCATTTTTTGCTTAATATAGCTGGAGCGAGCATCAGGTCTCATCTGAAGGAATTGAGGGCATACCGGGATCGGATATTTCTCTTTGGAGCATAGATCACACGCTCTCCGCTTCGGATCCACAGTTGTTCCGAAAGAGTGAACCCGCCTTGCAACAGGGCTCTCTTGGGAACGGAAAGGGTTGGGATTGCCCTTTGACCTCTCTGACATGGGTAGACTCGCCCTGGAGTGGGCCTGAGTCTCCATGCCTGGATGGCCGTCCTCGGTCACCTCGAGAGACAGGTACCGCTCCGCCAGGAACTTGTCCATAGCGTGCCAGGTGGGAATTTCGGACTTGTGTGTCACGGACTGCTCCCAAAGCTCCAAAGTCGTTTTCGGCAACTTCGCGGATATGAGGTACACTAACACTCCGTCAGCGAAAATGCTGTCTGTGGAGACCTCGGAGTGGTTGAGTGTCGTAAGGCACTTGTGGACGGCCCTCTGAAGCTCTTTTAGCGCTGCAGCTGACTCGGTGCGGATTTGGGGCAGACTGAAAAGGATCTTCAGCTGGGCTTTGAGTATCAGCCTATTGTTCTGGAAACGCTCACGGAGGGCGCTCCATGCGGACGCGAACCCTTCGTTCGTGAGTGGAGCCTGTGCCACTATGTCGTGGGCCTCACCGCTTGTTTTTTTGTTGAGGTGGAACAGTTTTTCTACTGGAGCCAACCTCGGGTTCTCTATATATATGGCGGTGAACAGGTCTCGGAACGTGGGCCACTGCTGATAGTCCCCATTGAAAACTTCAGTGTCACATGGAGGAAGACGGCAACCGCCGGACGTCGGCACTTGAACGGCCAGTTGAGGCGTGTGAGGGACAGTCGGGGGTTCGAGCTGATCGTTCAGTTCGGCAAGGCATTTCGCGTAGACCGCGTAGCAGTCATCGTACATCCCCTGGACGTCAGCTACCCCCTCTGGATCTACTTCCGTTATCGCCTCCACACAGGCCTCGAACTCCGCGTCCACCTTCGCCCACAGGCTTCGGAGTTGATCTCGATGGACTTGGGAGAGCGAGCGGGTTGGTGTGCTAGCATCTGGAGCGCTGAGCTTCTGGTCGAAGCGTGTCAGTCTGTTTGCAGCCAAGGCAAACTTAGACCGTGCGGAACTGGCGGCCGATTGGGCCATAGTGCTCGGAACCGTGCGAGGGACGACCGAGGGGAGCAACAAGGCCTCAAAGGCATGTGGTGCGTGAGCCCTGGACGTGGTCGGACCTCGCTCAGTTGGGGACGGACGGGAAGATGTGGGCGTAGCGATTGAGCCGTTGGAGCTGGGTGGATGGGTTAAACTCAGCGAACTCACCCGCTTAAACTTCTTGCGAGATTTCTTATCACCAGTGGGCATGGTTGGCTGATGGATTTGCGATAACGCGTATCAGAGTCGCAAAGCTGGTGAGCGGAAATGGAGAAGTGGAAGTTTTGAACGACGAACCGTGGATATGTGGCCTTGGCGGAATTTATCGCGAGTATTTATATAGTAGAAGTCGGGCACCGTGGCCGGAATATAAATATAAAATACTACGATCAAATACAAAAAAAAATGTCCAACCAAGAGCGACTAATGGATGAGCAATGATATTGATGCACAAGGTCCCCCTATATAGAGTCGGTTGCAAACCGAATGTTCAAATCAATATACCCTTGAAAAGCAGGGTAGCGCGTCACTTGGCGTTCCGTTACGGTCAAGCGCGGCACCGAAAAAATATTCTCCCACCAACAACAACGCAAGCAAACGGTGGAGAAGCGAAAGCGAAAAGAAAAATGAACAGAATGCGTCGCTTCTGTTACTTGTATGTGTGTGTGTGTATGGGTGTAAGTGCTAGGTACCGTGGCTTGGATTAACGACCCCCCCTTTTGACGATATTGAAACAACGGGTAAAACAAAAAACGGAGTAACCGTTTTATATACAATACAATACAATATATGTATGTATATACAGATGTGCAAGAGTTGTTAGTTGAAAATGCGTGCGCATATGTGAGATGATATGTATGGAGTCGTGTTTTATTTTTATTGGCAATATAATGAGTTAAATAAAGATTGGTTGTGATTTGTGATTTGTTATTCTATATTCTTTAAAACAAACGAAAGAACTATAACCCGTTGAGCATGCACGGAATGAACAACAAATTAATTGCAAGAATATGTCTTTTTGTTTGTTGTCAGCCGCTTGGATTGCGTTGCTTACACATATGTACATATGTATGTATGTTGGTGTGCATGTGCAGTTGTCAGCAGCGAAAGCTCAGCTGGTAGCTGGGAGCGGTAGGAATATGATTTACAGACAGCTATATATTAATGTGGGCACTGGATCGGAGGAGGAACGCTGGAGCTAGCTCGGATCAAATTAAACCTTTGGAGAAATAGGAGGCCACAACCGTTGGCAGAACGAAGTATGGTTTAATTTGGAGCTAGAGCGAGAAAGGCATATATGTACATATGCCGCGGGAACTCGGACTGGGATGGGAAACTCGCACAAAATCACTGCACTGGTGTTGGGCACAATCGAAGGGTTGTACTTATCTTACACTTGGAGCGATCCGCCGATGCTGGCTGGGGTGAGCTTCTCCTTATGGGGAAGGCGAAGATCCGGCTCGAAGGACCAATGTTTGTAGTGGAGCGGATCGAGGATCAATTATCCAACGGCGAGGTGTATGTTCCAGTATAAACTCCTAGCAGTCGTCACAGAAAGGAAAGGCCCATGGGTTTCGTTGTGTGTATATATATATATTGTTCATGTAATTATTGGGTATTCGCGCGGTATGTCGACAGGTTGAAGCGGGGGTGAAATCGTAACTAACTCTCTATGCCTTATGACCTATGCTTTATGCTGCCTTTGTGCTGCGGTGAGCGCCGTGTGGATCGTGGATTGTGGATCCGAGCGCCCCTCCGAGCGCGCGAGCGCGAGCCGGGACCGAGGCGCGCGGAGCCGGCACAGTGCGCGGAAACTGTCTATTGCTGGCCTGAACAGTTGGGAACCCTAATAAAGAGAGCTTGTGAATAAGCAGAGCATGGTTCACAGAATCGAATGCCTTGCTGAAGTCCGTAAAAACTACATCCGTCTGCAAACCAATTTGAAATCCACGGTGGATTAGGTTAGAAAACTCATGAAGGTTAGTCGATGTTGAACGATGTCTGAAAAAACCGTGTTGCGACGGAGATATCAAGCTGCAACAAAGATGTTGCAGTTGCCGGGTGACCAGGAACTCAAGAAGCTTCGGGATGGCGGAAAGCTTTGCGATACCACGATAGTTTTCAATGTTTGATCTTGAACCTTTTTGGTGAAGCGGAATGATATAGGACTCATTCCAAATTACTGGGAGACAAGACTGTTCCAAGGAGAGGTTGAAGAGAAAGGTCAAGTGTTTGCAAAGGGAATGGGCACAGTGTTTTAAGATGCAACTTGGTACCTTATCTGGACCCGCAGAAAACGATATGTCCATAGATGACAAACTTTCCAGAACAACGCTTTCCTCGAAAAAGGGCAGAAAAATGCTGTTAGCTTGAGGTAGCTGGTACGGATACGGAGTGGATGCGTTGTAAATATGAGACGAGTACGTTGTTTGGAAAAAGTTAGCGAATAAATTTGCAATACCAACAGCAGAAGCTTCTGTTTTGTTCCGGTAATGAAGGGACGGAGGAAAAACGTTTGACTTGCGCTTAGAGTTAACGAACGAATAGCATTTTTTAGGATCACTACGAAAGTTACTACTACATTGTGAAAGGTAATGATTATAACACTGACTATTGACGGCAAGGAACAGAGAGCGAGCGGAGGAGTATAGAGCTAAGGCCAACGTGGAGCCCGACTTCTGGTACTTTTTATAGAGCCGGGATTTATTATTTTTTAAGTATGACAAATACTTGGAGAACCAGGGTGGCTTGGACGATACAGGTACGGTGATATCTGGAACAAACGTATTAAGAGCGGAGTAAATAGAACTATAAAACGAGTTAACAGTTGCATCTATGTTCGGTAATGAATAAAGAAACGACCAATTGTAGAAATGGAATCGTAATAGAATAGAAGCAGCGAAAACTTCTGTTCTTTCTTCGGGTTGTATTCAGAATGAATTCAATTTATTCTTCATAAACTTATTTAGCCTAAAGTACATAATGTTCTTGGTTGAGTTCTGTCGCTAAGGGCAGCGGCAGAACGGGATCATGTAGCATGCCATATGTATGTGTATATTTATGTTTGTAAGAATGTATATGCAGAAGGCGTATACATTGGAATGCTCATTCGGCCACTTGGAATATATTGCCGACACTGCAGTTCTCACGCTGCAGGCCAGTCCACATATAAGGGGCTGATCGTATTACGGCTCTTGAGTGTGGCTATGTTACGTAAACATTGCGACAAAGTGTCTTTATGTTTATGAGCGTGATACTCTACATTAACTTTGGGCATATGACCACTTGACATATTGTATACACTACAATACGGTGGGCATATGCTTATTTGGCATACAACATACTACACCTCCCTTTTTAGAGAAATAACGTAATATAATTATGTAGTTATTTATTTTATTTATTTTTTTTTTTTTAATTTTTGGATATCTTGTATGTTGATTATCTCTTTTTTTTATTTATTTATTATCTCTTTCGACACTGCATTTTGCGTTTTAAAAAAAGATTTTATTCTTTCACTTAAACTTAGTGCACATTGATTAGTTATTTCCCCGACGATGACTGATGTCCGGTGTCTTGAATGGAACTTTTGTTGAATTCTCCGACGGTGTCGCGATGGACGTTTGTCTTGAACAGAACTGATTTGCCTTCCCAAATGTAGACTATTTATATCATGATGCTTGGCTTGGGATTCGGAGTTGGATTCGGAGGCGTTGGCTTCGACTTCGGCTTCGGAGATGGAGTACGTGAAAGGCTTCCGCTGCGTATGATCGGTGTTGCATTACTTGGGGGTGGCTGAGAATAGGGCCTCTGATTGGTCAGCTACGATGGCGTGGTTCTTGAGAATCGATTAGTAATTGATCTCTGAAGAGTGGCGTGATTCTAGTGCGGCTGGGTTTTAGTGCGGCTGGATTCTAGTGCGCCATCTATTGTTTTATGTTCCACTTCTAGCTTAGGGTGTTTGTTTACATTGCCTGTCGGATTGTTTATAGTATTGTGGGTGCAGGGTAATAGACATAGACAAGGGTATGCGGAGCATGGACTATAGATATGTCACTCCCCCATTGTTAGATTTAAGCCTGTCCTCAGGCGATTATCCTTGGATATAGTTCAGGTGCGTCTAAAATTGTGCCTGCTGGGGATTCTTCGTCTTCGTCTAAGGATGTTTCTATGTGCGGGTCGGTTTTAGGCTTATTGCTTTTACTTAGACTAAACAATTTGTAGCTTAATCCTATTATGATTATGACAAATAGTAGTATTAAGCTTACATGTAATACATTATTTAATTGCGTATTTTCTATTACGATTTCTTTGGTTTGCAAATAAGACAGTGGTTTAATTTTTGTTACGTTATTGTTGATGTATATGCTCTGTGCAAATTCTGGTATTGAGTTGGATATTAAGAATTCGTTTAATTGTACACTGCAATTATGTATTTTTATTAATGCGTTACCTTCAACTTGTATGTCTTGGTTTAGGCAATCTTGGTTTAATAAGGTTTTTGGTAATTTCCAAGTTAACAATATATTGGGTTCTATGAAACTTATTTGAAAGTTTTGGTGTGCTTTGGTGTATGGACATTTTGTTTCTATTTTTTTGACTATTCCTGAAATACATTCGTCATTAATTTTTTTTTTGTTTTGATTCTTTTTCATATACTTCGTTTTCTAGAATGTAATAATTGTTTTGCGTTAGGTCAGTGAGGATGTTATTATCTTCATCTGGATATGGAACAATTTTAAGTATAGGAATATTTCTGATCTCTCGTGGGATGTTGGAAATTATTAGTATTTCGTTAGTGTCTCGATTTCAACCAAGTAGATGTTTTGATATTTAATAATTTCTCTGAATCGATGTGTTTCAGGTAATCCTGCCTCAATAATTTTGGATTAAAGATACCTAATCTTGTTAGCTGCATGCCTAATTCAATATCCTCTATGTACTCAGTAAAATGTTGAAGGTTAAATATTAATATTTCTAGTTGTTTATTTCTGTCATTATCTTTGTTTAATTTATTGGCAACTTCTATGCCGGAATTTACTGCTTGAATTACTAAGTTTAATTCGTTAACTTGAACACTGTGGCTAGCCAGATTGTCTAATTTCCCTTCTAATTCGACCTTATCATCTTGATCTAACGTTCCAAATAGATATTTATATATTGCGCCTACTGCATTTATAAGGCCTCTTCTGTTTCTTTTGGCTATTTTTATGCCGTTGAATTCATGTTGCAATTTCACGACTAAATATTGAACTTGGATTTCGTTATCAAATTGGGTTGCCTGTTCTAGTAAACTCTGATATGTTTCATCTGTTTTTGTTATATTAATTGTTAGATAGTGGTATTCATAATTAATGGGTATGTTAATGGTATTTGTTTTGAATATGAGATATCCATTCCTTGAGTTGATGGGGTCTATCTCTATATTCTGTCCGGTAGCTTGTAGGACGGTGAACATTAGTAAGATTATAATCTTAATCATGTTGTAGCTCCGGATTCCCAGTACTCTCTTCGGGTACTCTGCAATTATCGTATTTACTTTTATTAGATTTCTTCTTTCTTTTGAATTTTGTTTTATAGTGGGTGATTTTTCTCCCTCTATTTTTCTCTTCAAAGTGCTTTTCGTCTACCTGCCTGATTTCACCCGTCCTTTTGAAAGGATTTGTTACCTTAGACTTAACTAGAGGTGATAGTATATAGCGGGTATCTACTTCATACTCTATGCGGTTTTTATTTAATTGAGTGATTTTATTCACTTTATTTAGTTGGGTGTCATAATCAGGTGAGCCTGCATAAATTAATATATCAGCTGGTGTCCTATTTGTGGTATTATGTTTGGTTTTATGATTATAAGTATAAAGAATTAATTCAAACTTCAGTTCTATTTGCCTATTATAGTAATTGATTGGTCGCTCTGTAAGTGGAATATAATTTGTATTATCTTCTTGCGCGCTATGGACCGTTGCACAATCACTATTAATGGTTTCCCCGAGTAGGTTTTCGTTAATCTTTACTCTTGATAGCGCATCGGCTACATGGTTCTCCTTTCCTGGTAAATATTTTATTTTGAAGTCGAATTCATTTAATTTGATCTTCCATCGTTGTAGCTTCATATTTGGTTCCTTGAGGTTATTCAACCAAATCAAGGGTTTGTGCTCACTTAATATCTCAAACGTTCTACCAAACAGGTATGATCTGAAATACTTAGTTGCCCAAACTATAGCTAGTAATTCCTTTTCTATTGCTGAATAATTGATTTCATTTTCGTTTAAGGTTCTACTTGCATAGCAAATTGGTTTGTGGTCTTGCGACAACACTGCTCCTAATGCAATGTTACTTGCATCGGTTGTTACCGTGAACATTTTGTTGAAATCTGGGAATGCGAGGATGGGGTCTGAGGTGATAAGTATTTTCAACTTTTCGAAGGCCTCGACGTATTTTTCCTCGGTTGGGTCTATGACTGCTCGTTTCTTTAATTTGAGTGTCATTGGTTTTGCTATATTAGCAAAATTGGGAATGAATTTCCTATAAAATCCGCACAAACCTATGAATGATTTTATTTTTGTTGTTGTATTGGGTATTGGGAAGTTTATTATGGCGGATATTTTCTTTGGATTAGGAACTATGCCGTTAGTTGTTACTACATGGCCTAGGAATTCCGTTTCTTTCTTAAGGAATTCACACTTGTCCATTTGAAGTTTGAGGTTTGCATCTCTCAACTTTCCAAAGACCCTTTTAAGAGACAACAAATGTTCTTCCAATGATGTGGAATAGATAATGATGTCGTCTAGATACACAAGGCAATCTTTGAAAATTAAATCTTCTAACAGATTGTTCGTGGAGAAAGCTGTTTTTGGGATCGAGCTAGGTTCCATGGGAATTTGATGGAATCCCTTAGCTAAATCGATTGTTGTCAAATATTGGCACCTACCTAGTTTATCTAGGATTTCGTCCATTCTGGGGGTAGGAAATTTGTCCTTGATTGTCACCTCGTTTAGACTTCTATAATCTACTACCATACGATATTTCTGCTTTCCTGAAGCATCTATCTTCTTTGGTATCATAGCAATGGGTGCACAATAGGGAGAATTCGACTTACGAATGATTCCCTGTCTAATCATATCTTTTATTTGTTGGGTCACTTCCTGATCGTGTATTTGAGCATACTTATATGGTCGACGATATACAGGATCTTCGTGATGGGTTTTAATTTCGTGCTTTATAGTACTAGTGAAGGTCAAAATGTCACCTTCTTTATACTGCACGTCCTTAAATTCATAGAGAACTTTCTTTAGTTTCTCCTTTTCTTCGTCATTTAGATGTTCCAACCTTAGCTGGTTACATTCCCTTAATTCATTCTCTAATGCGGAAGCGAAGTATTGCTCTCCTTCAGGAGATGGGTCAAGGCACTTGGGTGTAGTTATATCTTTCTTTGAAGATTACTTATCACCTTTGTGTGCGTTCTTGCCGTCGGCAATTGCTTCTCCACTTTGGATGATTGGGTATGACCTTTCTCCTAACGTTACCGTTCCATTTCGGTAATCGATGACGGCTTTGCTCGCCATCAAATATTCTCTGCCTAAGAGTATGTCATAATTTTCAGAAAAATTATGAATATAAAATTTTTGTTTTGTCGGACAGTTTAGTTTCCCTAGATCGTTTGACTGGCTGATTCGGTGCACTGCTACCTGCCTGAGTCTGGTTAATTTGATAGTTAGTGGGATTCTGTGCTCTGCCTTGGTTTAAGGAATTTCTAAATTCATTAAATAATCCTTTATTATTTACTGCATTATTTCCTGAATTATTTCGATTCGTTCCATGATTATTTCTGGAAGTACTTGTGCTTTGATTGTTATAATCGTTACTACTATAGCGAGGGTAATAAGTTCCAACGTTCCTACGATTGTTATTTCCGTTTCTTGAGTGTTCATGATTCTTGTTATCATTTACGAAATTTTCGTAGATTCCTAACTCTTGAGCTGATTTTTCTAGTTTAGCCATAGTAGAAATATCCTTCTTTGCTAAGATAATGAACAGTCTATTGGGTAGAGCATCTTCTATGGTATGTCTGGTGGCATTTTCCAGAGCGTTTTTAAAGATTATCTTATTTTCTGCGCTAGTTTCCAGATTTAGTTTGCTTATTATAACATTGGACTTAATTTCTAGTTCCTCTATGAACTTACGAATACTCCCATTGAATTTGGTATCGTGTAATTGTTGTAGTAGCGTCTCGTATGGAGTGTGGTTGTTGAATTTGCTGATTAGGGCTTCCTTTAGATCACTCCAGGTGTTGGGTTGAAGGCTCTGTGATAAAAGTTGTGCTCGTCCGCACAGTTGACCCTCAGTGGCTCCGTACATGATGCTTTGTTGTCGGAGGTCTTCTGTTGGGTACAATCCGGAGATGTACTCAATTCTGCTTATGAACGAACTTAGACGTTCTTGGCATCCGTCGTATGGTGGAATTTGCCTGATTGACTTCAAGGCTTGTGTTGAGACAACGAGCTTTTTCGCTGACTATGATTGTTCAATAATTTCACAAATTATTAATTTCCGAAAACGTTATAAATTTTATTATAGGTATTTTGTGTGTTGAGGGTGGCCGAAGATGCCAGAGCCTTTTACAATAGTATTAGAGTGACACACTTGGATGAGGCAAGCGAGCCGATCTCGAGCCAAAGTAATAGATTGGGGACAAAAAGGGTCTGTTCTCCAACTATATCAAGCGGTAACTGCTTGAGCAGGCGCAGCTGCTGACGGCTTAGCGACGGCATAGGAAAGAAAAGATAACAAGAGCGAGCATAGATAAGAATAGATGATTAAATGAGAGCATGTTGCTGAGCGAGCATAGATAAAGCTACGCTTACGTTACGTTAGTTTAGTATAATGACCAAAATAGAAAAGAAAGTGAATTGATAGGCAATAAAACAATGGTATAAAATTTACACTCGGGCTTCGCCCGAACATACTCCCCCCGTGGAAGGATCCATGCCTTTCACCTCATCTCGTAGAGGCAATAGACATAGTTTTGCAAGTGCTCTTCGGCTAACACCTGTAGCCATCCTGATCAAGGCGACTCGAGATACGCCATCAGCTCCTGGGATGAGCTCGAGGATTCTCGCTAGAGGCCACTTCAGAGGAGGGAAGTTCTCGTCCTTAACAAGAACGACATCATTGACGTGAAGCTCAGGATTCCGGGTGCGCCACTTCGTTCTTTCTTGAAGACTGGTTAAATACGATTGGCGCCAGCGAGACCAAAAGATTTGCTGAAGCTGTGTGACCTTCTGCCAACGGTCCAAGCGATCGACGTTTAAATGAACCAAGTCAGGCTCCAAGAAGGTTGTGATAGGGGCGCCAACTAGAAAATGGCTGGGCGTGAGTACATCGAGATCTGCAGGGTTCTCTGAAAGAGGAAACAATGGCCTTGAATTAATGATTGCACAGATATTGCACGCGAGAGTGCGCAGCTCATCAAATCCAAGAAGCGAGGATCCGAGGGCACGTCGAAGATGATGCTTAGCAAGCTTGACTGACGCCTCCCACAATCCTCCAAAATGTGGCGATCTAGGAGGAATGAAACGCCAATCGATGCAATCGTTGAGAAAAGCTTGATGCACGGCTTCTTGATGACTGTCGCTTAGGAATAGCGACTTAAGTTCCGCCAGTTCGTTCCGCGCTCCAACAAAATTTGTGGCATTATCTGACCAAATACGAATCGGTCTTCCACGGGTGCAAATGAAACGGCGAAGAGCAGAGAGGAACGCAGATGTTGTAAGATCCTTCACAAGCTCGATGTGAACCGCCTTGGTGGAGAAGCATATAAAAATGCTCATGTAGCACTTTAGTGGGGGCCGGTTTCGAACTTCTGATTTATACAGGAACGGACCGCAATAGTCCACGCCGGTAACTAAAAATGCACGAGATTCGCTGACTCTGTCCACCGGAAGATCTGCCATTATTTGCTCGAGAGTTCGAGGCTTCACTCTAAAGCATCTGACACACTTTTGGATTACGTGTGCTACGGTCTTTCGGCCACCGATTGGCCAGTACGTTTGACGAATGATGGCTAATAGCGACTGGGGTCCAGCGTGAAGGTGCTTTTCGTGTAAGTGCCGTATCAGAGCAGAAGTGATGGAATGATTCTTGGGCAATATTATGGGATGCCGTGCTTCAAAGTCCAAGGTAGAGTTTTTAAGACGCCCTCCAACTCGAAGCAAACCGCAATCATCTAAAAATGGCGAAAGAGAGGCGATCGAGCTTGAAGCCTTGATGTCCTTTCGCGTTTCCAGGGCTCTTATTTCAGTGGATAGACGAGATTGTTGAGTAAGACGAATAAGCAGTTCGGTTCCCAAACGCAAGTCCTCCACAGTTATTCCAGACTTTCGTCGATGAATGAATTTGCATACATACGCAAAAATTCGTTGCATTTTGGGGAAGGAATTTACAAACTTTGATTCTTCCACCAAATATCTTGACGCGCAGTTTGTAATTAGTATGGTTTTTCGTGCCTCCAAAACCGGCTCTGGAAGAGCAGGTGTACTTGGCCATTGATCCTTACTGGCTGTCAAGTATGTAGGTCCATACTTCCAAAGATGAGAATTGATGAGCTCAGCTGGTAATGATCCTCGAGAAAGCATATCGGCAGGGTTTAGATCAGTTGGCACGTGCAGCCAAGACATTCCAGATGTGAGTTCCTGAATAACAGAAAGTCTATTAGCGACAAATACATTGAAGTTGGATGGTTGATTCTTGATCCAAGCCAAAACGACTGTGGAGTCACACCAGCAATAATAAGAGCACTTGAAGTTCATCAAAGACACTTCATGCATAAGCTGAGCGAGTAGCGCTGCACCACATAATTCCAACTTGGGTATTGTGATAGTCTTCAGTGGCGCTACACGAGATCTGGAAGATAGAAGATTTGCCTTGACTCCATTGTCGCCTTGCGAAACAGCGTAGATGCAAGCTCCATAAGCACTCATGCTGGCATCACAAAATCCATGCATTTCAAGGTTGCTGCTTCGAAGGAAAGATAGGCGCGGGAAAGAAATTTGTTGCATAGAGTCAAACTGCTGAATAAAGTTGATCCAAGTTGTGCGTAAGGAGACTGGCAGACTTTCATCCCAATGAAGCTTTTCTTTCCACAGCTGCTGTAGAAATATTTTTGCTTTAGTAATAACTGGCCCTATAAGTCCGAGTGGATCATAAAATCGTGCAATAGTTGACAATACAACTCGCTTAGTTGGTTTCGAAGGGACTTGATTGGGACAGAATGAAAATAATAGCTCATCCGAAGTGGGATTCCATGCTAAACCTAGCGTCTTGGTTACATCGCTGCCATCAGTAAATTTAACAAATGTTTCCCTATCTTCATGGGGTGTTTGATCGAGTACATATGTATCGTTGGAACACCATTTTCTGATCTTGAAATTTCCTTTGGCTAATAGTCCTGACACCTGGCGAATTATTTCCAGCACCTCATTTGTAGTATCTCCCCCCGTTAGCAAATCATCCACGTAAAAGTCCCGCAGCACAACTTCAGAGCCAATTGGATATGACGAACTCTCGTCTGCCGCTAGTTGGTGCATAGAACGGACGGCCAGAAATGCTGCTGGTTTCGTTCCATAGGTCACGGTATCCAGCTTGAATGTCCTTAGCTCCTCGAGGGGTGAGTCACGCCACAGTATGCACTGCAGAAAACTATCTTGGGGCGAGACACGGACGCATCTATACATTTTACAAATGTCACCAGTCAATGCTATACGAAAGGTACGAAATCGAAGAAGAGTCGTAACTAACTTTGGCTGAATTGTTGGGCCTGACATCAATATATCGTTGAGGGAATATCCTGTAGATGTACAAGCGGATCCGTCGAAAACTACTCGGAGTTTTGTGGTGGTTTTGTCTTCTCTTAAGACGCAGTGATGAGGAAGAAAAAATTTGCATTGTTTAAGTGCGTCACTTTTGACAGGGGACATGTGATTCAAATCGACGTATTCCTTTATAAATGCGGCGTATTGGGCCTTGAGAAGCGGTTTGCGAACCAACTTGCGCTCTAGATTGAGAAATCTGCGATAGGCTTGTTGATAAGAATCTCCAAGAAGACTGTCACTCAGCTTTAAAGGCAATTGAACGCAATATTCGCCACTTGGAAGCCGACCGCAATGTTTTTTGAAATGTTCCTCGCAAGCAATTTCCTCCTTTGTTGCTTCTGTAGCGGGACCGTGGCAGTTTTCCACTTCCCAGAACCTTCGCACTAGCTCATCCAAACCAACGGTAGGCGTTTGACTCAATTCCGTCGAACTAGAGGCAGCTAGGAGCACTGAGCTGCGGGAGTACTGACCTCCACCTGTGACAACCCAGCCGAGACGGGTTTTTTGTATTATAGGAAGTCCCCTCTCCAATTTGATCTGTCCAACGCATAAAATGTCGTAAAATAAGCTGGCTCCAATAAGTACATCGATGCGCTGAGATTTGTTAAAGTGTGGGTCAGCAAGGCTGATATTGGATGGCATTTCCCATTTGGATACATCAAATGAAGAAGCAGGCTGGTTTCCTGTAATACGTGGAGCAACGAGAGCTGTGAGACTCGTGAAGTAATCGGAAGTCCTGGATTGAATGACCAAATTAACTGAACCTTCCGTGTGAAATGCAGAATCAGCGCCGATACCCGATACTGATACCGACCCTTTGGCTCGTTTCAGCTGAAGCCTCTGAGCAAAGCGAGAGGTTATTAAATTAATCTGAGAGCCTGAATCCAGAAGAGCCCGACAAGGAAGAAGATCACCAACTCGACTCTTTATCATAATGACTGTCGTGGCTAGAAGCACTACGTCTGAGCTAAGATTCTGAGCAGGAGGCGAGCATGGTGATGAAGCGGCAACAAGAGAACTTGAAAGATTGGGGCCTGGGCATAAGTCTGTCTGAATAGGAGACGTAGTAGCGTTTGCAGGTTCCGTGTTAACTGACGTAGGCAGCGGATTGTTGATATGTAAAAGGGTATGATGCTTTTCACCGCATGTGCGACAAGAGCCTGAACTGCAGGAGGTATTCCGATGTCCCTTCTTCAAACAGTTGAAGCAAACTCTAAGCTTCCTTGCCTCTCTAAGACGCAAAGATGTCGAAAGGTTTCCAAAGCGAGTGCAGCTGTAAATGTTATGCCCTTTATTATCACAGAACACGCATTCCAATACGATTGTATTTGTAGCAACAAGACTGTGTTTTGAATGAGTGATTCGTTTATGTTTTCCAACCTGACTGCTATGGATTTGAATCAACATAGCTTGATCCATGGTCTCCATGGCTTGACATCTCCTCTCCAAAAAAGCCGAAAAATGGTCCCATGTTGGTATGACGTTAGGGGGCGACAGCTCCTCCCATTTGGTCCTGGTATCAGAGTCGAGATACTTGTATGTGGAGTGAACGATGATGCATCCAGCTATTTCCTCCATGGTACCCATCGATCTAAGCGCTCTCATGTGAGAATGAAGCTTGTCCGATAAAGTACGTAGCTTTGTAGTTGACCCATCTTCAACCTTCTCATGCCTCAGAATCTCAGCGACGTGTGCCTGAAAGATTAAACGTTTATTATTGAAACGATTGTTTAAAATGTCCAATGCAATATCATAATTGCTCTCCGATACTTCCAAAGAGCGAACAGCCTCCAGGGCAGGTCCATCCAAACATGAGCGCAGGTGCTGGAACTTCTCAATCTTTGATAGAAAGGGCTCCTGATCTATTACTGTGCTAAACATCGAGTAAAAGTCTGCCCACTCAGTATAACCTCCACGGAAAGTGGGAAGTTTAATGTCAGGAATATGATATCGTGACCGTACATTTCCGGAGGCAGTAACGTTGAGCTCGGGTCGTATCGTTGAGTGATGCGGCATGTTCTGGGTAGTCCTGCGGAGTGCTGAGCGAATACGAACTTCGATTTCCATCGCCAAATCCTCAAAATTGTTGCTTAAGTCGCTGCCAATTTCGCTTACATCAAGCTCTTCTAAATTAGAATGAGTAACATTAAATGAGTCGGATATTTTTTCCAAGAATTTTAAATGAACACTTAGCGCATCTTCACTGATTGGGTTGTTTTCATCATTCAATATCGTCTCTCGAAGTGAAACGGCTTTGTTGTATATTGAGAGTGCCTTTAGTTTGTAAAAGACACCCTGTTTTCCGGCACGTCATTAGCCTCCTCCATTTTCGACAGGCAGCAGCGAGCAAAGCACAAAGAAGAATCGAAGAACCAACCGTTTGATTTTTTTTGGTATGCAAGCGCAAGTGCAGCGAACCCGAAGCCGCTAATGCACGTAGCTGTATTAGTGCTTGTAAGCAAGCGCGCGACGAAATGGGAACTAACCGCTTCGCGTTCGAACAGTTATGTTTAGCGGATAATTTTCACTGTTTATAATTGTTTATTTCCAAATTGTTACTGACGATCACGTCGAGGTCACCAAATGTTGAGACAACGAGCTTTTTCGCTGACTATGATTGTTCAATAATTTCACAAATTATTAATTTCCGAAAACGTTATAAATTTTATTATAGGTATTTTGTGTGTTGAGGGTGGCCGAAGATGCCAGAGCCTTTTACAATAGTATTAGAGTGACACACTTGGATGAGGCAAGCGAGCCGATCTCGAGCCAAAGTAATAGATTGGGGACAAAAAGGGTCTGTTCTCCAACTATATCAAGCGGTAACTGCTTGAGCAGGCGCAGCTGCTGACGGCTTAGCGACGGCATAGGAAAGAAAAGATAACAAGAGCGAGCATAGATAAGAATAGATGATTAAATGAGAGCATGTTGCTGAGCGAGCATAGATAAAGCTACGCTTACGTTACGTTAGTTTAGTATAATGACCAAAATAGAAAAGAAAGTGAATTGATAGGCAATAAAACAATGGTATAAAATTTACACTCGGGCTTCGCCCGAACAGCTTGGTTCAGGTGTATTTCTGATAGCGGCATGTTGATTTCTTTTTAATTATTGGTTTTTTCTAATATTAATTGAGTTTGAATCGTGTGTAGATTCTTTGGCGGATCTCTTTAGTATTAGCGTTACTTATTCTCTGATCACTGTAGGTTATTACGCACTGTAACTGTCACTACTGATGACTGATGTCCGGTGTCTTGAATGGAATTAACTTTTGTTGAATTCTCCAACGGTGTCGCGATTGACGTTTGTCTTGAACAGAACTGATTTGCCTTCCCAAATGTGGACTATTTATATCATGATGCTCGGCTTGGGATTCGGATTTGGATTCGGAGGCGTTGGCTTCGACTTCGGCTTCGGAGATGGAGTACGTGACTCGATCGATATGTGGGAAAGGCGGCTTTTGATGAAAGACTTCCGCTGCGTATGATCGGTGTTGCATTACTTGGGGGTGGCTGAGAATAGGGCCTCTGATTGGTCAGCTACGATGGCGTGGTTCTTGAGAATCGATTAGTAATTGATCTCTGAAGAGTGGCGTGATTCTAGTGCGGCTGGATTTTAGTGCGGCTGGATTCTAATGCGGCATCTATTGTTTTATGTTCCACTTCTAGCTTAGGGTGTTTGTTTACATTGCCTGCAATCGGTTACGCGTGGTCCATTTCGAGCGTGAGATTGTTTATGGGGTTTCGAAGCTGAGAGTGTCGGATTGTTTATAGTAGTGTCGGATTGTTTATAGTATTGTGGATGCAGGGTAATAGACATAGACAAGGGTATGCGGAGCATGGACTATAGATATGTCACTATATATATATATTATTGGCGCAGAAAGTACACGGATGTTTCGTACTTTTTATGATTTTATTTTACTTAATTCTTTACCAACCACTCTGTCCTGTTGATACCGCAAAAGTGCTCATTGAACCCAGCTCCGATCTCTGGTTCTATTCCGATCTAGTTCTCGCATAGTTCTAGTTCGCAGAACTAGAACTATCGGATGATTATTCATATCGATACTTATTCGGATACTTACGATATTTCGTACTACGTTAATAGTAAATACAATTGTAGATTAACACTAATAATTATAAGCTAGCAGCAAGGTAAATACAAATGTAGGGTTATAATACTAAAACAACCTAACAGCTCGGCCATCCTGACAATTAGATCGCCCTCGATCGTAAATATGTAATTAAGAGTAATTTTAATTATATGTGTATATATATATTTTGTTAACTATTTAAGTAGGGGTCACTTTCACACTGTTTACGCCAATCTGCCCATTTCCTTAATCGGCATGCCTCTATAATGCCCTCATACGGGATTTGGCTTATTTGGCAGTTTTCAATGTCATTTAACACATATCTGTCGTTCGGCAATACCTTTTTGATGATGTACGGACCCCTGTACTTCGGAACAAATTTTTTATTTGTACCTATTGTGGTGTCAATGTTTCTCATTACAACGAAATCGCCTTCCAAGAACTCAATATGATTTTTGTGATTCCTTTCAAAATACTCTTCACTCTTCTGCTGACAATGCTCGATTTTATCCAAAGATTTCTTACGTACTGATTCTAAATCGCTTTGAGTTCGGTCTTGTTTATCATCTAAGTATTCTGTTAACGCGTCAATATTACAACCCCTCTGTTGGACTCCGAATAACAACACTGAAGGCAATTCTTTCGTGGTCGAATGGACTGAGTTATTAATTGCATATTCAGCCTTTATTAAAAGTTTGCTCCAATCTTCGTGATTTATTGGCTCAGTTCCTAAGTGACATAAGTTTTCGTGAACTCTTCTGATTATTTGCGTTTCCATTTCAGCTGGGACATAAAACAGCTCAACGTCGTTCTCACCTATTTTATAAACAATTCCATCGCTCAATGAAAATTTCTTAACAGGTCCATGCTCCAATTGTTCTTTTAATTTTCCTATATGGTTGTCCCTGTTTTGTGTTATCTGAAGCTGAAGATTAATGTCGTCGCACTCAATCACGGAAACTATTCGGTCTTTGTTATCACTTTCATGAATTGTCACTATTGGTTCATATTCAAAATCTTGATTAAGCGCTGAAGGATATCTACTTAAGGTGTCCACATGGGACATATATTTTCCACTACGATGTTTTAAAGTGTAATTATAATTTGCTAGCTCTATGGCCCATCTGGCGATATTTGAATGAAGACGTCCCTTTCCTAAACATAAAACTACTGAGTTACAATCTGTTATAATTCTAAACGGAATCCCTTCTAAATAAATTCGAAATTTCCTCAATGAATAGATCACAGCTAACGTTTCCAGCTTGAAACTTTCGTATCTTGCCTCTAGTTTTGTCGCTCTCTGTGAAAAATATGCTGTTGGGTGAAACTTATTGTCATCTTGTTTCTGCAACAAAATTCCACCAAAACCTTCACTACTTGCATCACAATGCAATTCTGTTTCTCGATTTGGATTATACAGAGCTAATACTGGTGACGAAATCAGTTTTTCTCGAAGATATTCAAAAATTTGTATGCATTTGTCTTGAAGCTCAAACTTAGTTCCAGGTTTTGTAAGTTCTTGTAATGGTTTTGCTATTCTTGAGTAAGCAGGAATGAAACGCCTAAAATAAGAGAATAATCCCAAAACCTTTTGCATTTCATGGCGATCTTTTGGCAATGGCAGATGCTTAATGGTTGCTGTGTGTATCCCAAGAACTCAATACTTTCATAACCAAATTGACATTTACTAACCTTAATTTCTAGTCGATATTCTGCGAGAATTCTTAAAACTCTACCTACTGTTATAAGATGTTCGTTCAACGACTTGGAACCTATAGCGATATCGTCCATGTAAACTACTACATTACCTTCGCGAATTAATGGTTGTAAAATGAAATTAATAAATCTCATAAATACTGCTGGTGCATTCATAAGCCCAAAAGGCATTCTTGTGTATTCATATTGTCCGCTAGGTATGACAAATGCTGTATACTGCACCGAACTTTCTGCTACTTTTACTTGGTGATAACTGTGTTTCAAATCTAAAAGTGTAAAAATTGTGTTCCCTTCTAATCTCTCTAAGCAGTCGTCTATTAGTGGCAATGGATATCCATCACGAATGCAAATCTTATTAAGCTGTTTGTAATCTACACACATTCTTTTTTCCCCTGATTTTTTCTTAACTAATACTATTGCAGAGCTGTAAGGCGATTTACTTTCTCTTATGAAGCCTTTTTTCAATAGTTCATCTATTTGGGTATCTACTTCTTTCTTCTCCTGATATGAAAGTCTTCTCGGAACAGTGCGTACAGGTTCTTCTGATTTAAGTTTGAGGTTCATTTCATAGTTATGTTGAATTGCTGGAATGTTAGTTAAGTCTGAATAGTTAAGTTTTATCAATTCCATGAATTTACTACGTTCTTTATCAGTTCGCTTTGGGTCGATATTATAGCTGTCCTCTTCTTTTGTTATTTCAATACTATATATATACGGTATATCTAAGTTGGTTCTTTCTAATGATTCACTTGCCATATGCTTTTGCTCGTTATCTTTCAATAAAAGGTCAATGTTATTACAATTCAATTGGACACTAATCTTATTCTCATAATTTTCATCCTTCAATAATCCATTATTATTGATATCTGATAACATCATCTCACTGTCTCTATTTGTCAATACTACATTTTCAATTTGGTCGCTCTCAATGTTCACTAATACTCTATTTTCATCTAAGTCACTGTTCACTAATACTCTATTTTCATCTAAGTCACTGTTCACTAATATTCTATTTTCATCTAAGTCACTGTTCACTAATACTCTATTTTCATCTAAGTCACTGTTCACTAATACTCTATTTTCATCTAAGTCACTGTTCACTAATACTCTATTTTCATCTAAGTCACTGTTCACTAATACTCTATTTTCATCTAAGTCACTGTTCACTAATACTCTATTTTCATCTAAGTCACTGTTCACTAATACTCTATTTTCAATTTCATTTTCAAAAATTAATTTTATTCCATAATTTTCAAGGAAACTGCGCCCCAGAAGGACATTATACGAAATATAGTTGTTTGGTACAACGAAAAATATAAGTTCTTTTTCAATGTTATGAAAAACTAAATTGACAATTATTTTTCCAAAAATGCTTATTCTCGAACCGTTAACTCCAAAATACTCTGTCGGTCTTAGTACACCATCAAAATTTTCATAAGGTATCGCCGAGCGCTGCATCAAATTAATAGCGCTACCGGTGTCCAACATGCCAGAAAGAAATTTAATTTGATACCTGCGTTTTATATCAGTGTAAAAATATACCCCTACCTGATTAACAATATGAACAAAAATATTGTTCTCCTCTCTGTCGTCCATCGGCGGGTTGCTGGCTGTACCCACGGATCGCTGGGCTGACATAGGCTTCTGTTGGCAATCCTTCACCTGGTGATGCATGGATCCACACTGGAAACACGATCCCTTCTCCCGCTTAGGTGCGGGACACGATGAAGCATAATGGCCATGTGCTGAACAATTATAGCAGCGCGCCTGGCTCCGGTCATTTCCGGAAGCAGTCATCCCAGTGCGCCTAAAATTCGTCTGGGTACTCTTCCTCAAAGCCTCGTATTGTCGAGCTAGCTCCTTAAGTTTTCCGATGGTCGACGCTGAATACAATAAGGCGATACTGGAAGATCGATCACGAAAACCATCAATGATGAACTGCACTGTCAATTTCTCTTCGATGTCGGCACGCATAGCAATTTCTTCCATGCGAAGAATATATCCCATTACGGAGTTTTTCTCCGGGTTGAAAAAGGTTTCCTTCAACAGGAGTACCACGTCGGCAGTTGAATTGCTGCGGCCAAAAGTTTTTAGGAAGTTTCCTTTAAACTCGTCGTAAGTCTTTGATTTGTCGACACGCATGAACAAGTCCGCCTCTGTTCCCGCCTTCATCAACATGCGCACACAACGAAGCTTAAAATTGCTGCTTTCGTTCACGCCTCCGCAAATCCGTTCAAAATTCAAGACCCATTCAGAGGCTTCATCATTTTCACTGGCAGAAAAAGGGGCAATCAGTTGCTTGACCATTCGGATGTCATCGGTCACATGGTTGTCCATTACCATTAAGGCAGCCATTTATAAAATGTGGAAAATACTCGTTGTCGGGGATGCCAGTAGACAAATACTTATGTAGGCAGATTCTTTAAAGGGCTACTATCCCACTTCTGAAGTTATTGGCGCAGAAAGTACACGGATGTTTCGTACTTTTTATGATTTTATTTTACTTAATTCTTTACCAACCACTCTGTCCTGTTGATACCGCAAAAGTGCTCATTGAACCCAGCTCCGATCTCTGGTTCTATTCCGATCTAGTTCTCGCATAGTTCTAGTTCGCAGAACTAGAACTATCGGATGATTATTCATATCGATACTTATTCGGATACTTACGATATTTCGTACTACGTTAATAGTAAATACAATTGTAGATTAACACTAATAATTATAAGCTAGCAGCAAGGTAAATACAAATGTAGGGTTATAATACTAAAACAACCTAACAATATATATATATATATCTTCTAGAGTATCCATCTTCTTGGTATCCACACTCCTGTGATATCGGACCTTGACTGTTTTGTGTCCAAATTTCGGCACACCCCCTTCCGCCCCTGCAAAGGATGAAAATCTGGGGTATCCACAAATCTCAGAGACTATTAAGGCTAGAGTAACCAAATTTAGTATCCGCACTCCTGTTAGATCTCACTATAAAACGCATATCTCGAAATTTCGCCCCACCCCCTTCCGCCCCCACAAAGGACGAAAGTCTGTTGCATCCACAATATTGCACATTCGAGAAAACTAAAAACACACAATTAAAGAAAATAACCATATCTATCAGATCGCTGAATCTGAATCAGATCGGATCATTTTTGTAGCCAAAAGCAAGAAATCAATTTGCAGTGGCTACGCAGCGCCCGACGTCACGTTCAGACTGATTTTCTGTCTCTCTCGCACGCACTCTTTGTCGTGTCGTTTAAAATTAGCGGCGTCTGCCGGAGGAGACCCATACTGACTAAGTATCGGGTATAAATGTAGAGTTGCGGTCTCCGCAGCAACTCACAACGTTCCCCCTCGTTGCTTCTGCAGTTCGTCTATTATTGAATTATTTTCTGCCTCGTTATGCGTTTGCGGTATCCTATGGCGCTCTTCTAGATGTTTTTTGAAAGCTTCAGCCTTTTCCATTGTTGGGTATATTTGCTTTATTACGCTTATTGCCTCTAGCTGTCTATTGAATTGGTTCTCCTTACAGTTTTTGATCGCCTTTCTCAGCTTATTTGTGAGCATATTGTAGTGTCTCTTTGCTTCAGTTGTCCTTAGTATTAGATATACTCGTCTCGCCTCTTTCTTTTTGTCAAGCATTTCCATAGTCACTTTGTCAAGTTTTAGTGTCCAACATTGGAATCGCATGTCTTTTGGTTTTGATGTTTGTTCCGTTGCCTTGGCAGCTGCGTCATATATATTCCTGGTGATTATGGCCACCGCATCATCAATGTCCAAGCCAGATTTTATTTCTGTATTTAAGTGTATATTTTGGTTTAGATGATTTTGGAATTTCTTTACGTCAGCACCTCTAGGCATTAGTGGCATGGGTGGGTTTATTATTTGTTCATGGCGTCTAGTGGTTAATGCAATTTTAATTGCTAAATGGTCAGAAGTTAACTCTGTCGTTTTTGAGATCACGGCTCCCCGTTTTGTAAGCCGCTCGTTATGCCAAAATCTATTGCAGATAGAGTCCTGCGTCCACCATATGGGTAGTGGGTGGCACGGCCCGTGGCCACTATATTATGCCGGTTCTTTGATTGGAAGGCCTCATATAGGCGCTGTGAGGAAGCGTACGCTCCACCCACATCGCGATCACGGCGGACGCCACTGGCTTTTCAGAACCAAACCCAACAACAACGACGCAGCAACTGCCAAAGGATGGCGAGGGAAACACCGAGAACCAAAACCCAACAACAACGACGCAGCAGCAGCCAAAACGAGAGAGGAATACACCAAGGACCGAAAACCAACGGCATCGACGCAGCAACAGCGAGGAATACACCGAGAAAGCAGAAACCCAACTACAACGACGCAGCAGCAGCCAAAGACGGTGAGGAATACACCAAGAAGCAAAACCCAACGACAACAAAGCAGCGGAAGCCAAAGATAGAGAGGAATACACCAAGAGCCGAAACGGTAGCCAACAGCATCAATTCAGCGACGGCCGGAGACGAGAAGCGCCGAAAAGATAAGCCGCCAGCGTCGACGCAGCAACGAAGCGCCGAAACGGTAAGCCCACAACAGCAACGGCGGAAGAGAAACGCGGAAAACCAAAACCGAGTAACGACGCGCCAGCAGCGAAAAGAGAGACAAAAGTCACCGGCGCAGCGTAGGCGCCGAACGACGGCGCCATCCCTCTGCCGCCGTGAGAATGACGACGCTGACTGCCCACGCTGACGCTGGATCGGGAGAGTTCTGAGGCTGGAGGAAAAAACGTGGAAAAAAGATTCGATTGGGAGCAGTCGTAGGAGTCGGACGTGTTCGCGGAAAAATTCGAGTGGCTTGGAAAAAGTAAAACACGTGGCGGCCCGGATCCACGCCAACGCTATCAGTGACACGGGGAAGCTCCTGCATCGACGCTGCGCTTACGGGGAGAAGACCCTGCATCGATACTACACTTACGGAGAGGAGATCCTGCATCTACGCTGCACCCACGGGGAAGAGGACGCTTTCGACGAGTACAAGCGTGGGAGTTCAGGGGTAAGCTAGTCTCTAGACGTGTATACGGGCTGCTGAGGGGTGCGATGAGTAGGGAACCAAGAAAGAATAAAGTGAAATGTAACGAATATAACAGAAACATAGCCCGACCACCAACAATCTATACACTAGGGAACCTGGAGGCCCGGGGCTTCATCTTCTCTGCCCTTCCTCCCGCGTCTTACACGAGTCTGCGTGATTCCATCCAGTAGTTCGTAGCCCGACAGGATCCTGAGGCCGCTGTCCGGCGATTGCCTAGGCGTTCTCGGTGACACCTGTTGGCGTTCCTTCCGCATGATTCCGGTAGTTTGTGACCCCGTAGGGTCCCGAGGCCTCTATCCGACGATCGTCTAAGCGCCCCCGGTGACGCCTGTTGCTGTCTCGCCTGATCCCCGTAGTTCCCTGGGTTCCGAAGCCCTCTCGGCGATACCTGCCCTGTATGATAAAGACTTTCGCAGTAATGTTTAGCCCGATAGTGTCCCGTGGGTGCTATCCGGCGATTGCCTAGGCACTCTCGGTGATGCTTGTCGATATCCCTGACCCTCGTAGTAATTCTTCCCCTTTCCACGTCGTAGTAATTCTTAGGCCGACAGGGTCCCGTAAGTACCGTCCGGCGATAGCCTAGGTACTCCCGGCGATACTTGTCGGTATTTCCGCATAGCAAAGTTCCCCTTTCCGCGTCGTATTAATTCTTAGGCCGACAGGGTCCCGTAAGTACGGTCCGGCGATAGCCTAGGTACTCTCGGCGACACCTGTCGGTATTATCGTATTGATTCTGAGTTCGGTGGGGCCCTGAAGGCGCTATTCGGCGATAATCGCAGTGCTCTCGGTGAAACCGACTGCCACGTCCCACGCTACGATCGCTCCCGTCCGCGGGACTGCTGCCCCGTCCCCCATCGTCGATCCGAAATACGGAGTCCCGGCAAATTATAAATATTACTGTAATTTCGACCCTGGAGTAGACTGAGATATGTACCCCAGCCCAGGATCGCTTCCTTACAGATGGCGCCCGAGCAGGGAAGCCGGGATTCCGTTATGTTTTGGGGCGCTAAGTGGAACAGTCGATCATAAAAACAAGTAGCAGGGGGAATCGGGACTGTACCATGCGCAAGCACGGTCAGTCGGAATCATTCGACCAAGAATAGCTGCATATCTCTGTAAAACCATTATTCACGTACAGCCGAGGCTGGCTTCCCTAGCCAAAGCGTCAACACGAGGCAGCTGCGCCCACACGAGGAGGAGAGCGCCGCGGCAAGACGGCAGAGAAAGGGAACCGAGCCGAAGCTGGGCAGAAATTGCTAGAGAGAGAGCGACACGTACGCGACGAGCAGCGCGTCGAGAGCGGTAGAGGCCGAGCGAGCGTCGGAATCCTCCCAAAGACCAACCAGCCCGGCTATATATTTCGTACCCAGACCCAGAAGAAGATAGTCAATGCCCGGCCCTCATTCAATAAACGTTCTTCAGCGCGATCATTCAACGCCCGGCCTACAAAACGATAGCGGAGAGTAAACGCCCGGCCTTCAAAGTAATCAGTCAGCGTTCAGCCATCAACACGGGACGAGATCTAAAGCTTAAATCAATGAACCCAGCACGACCAGGACCACAAGGACAATTCCAAGGACAACGATAGCAAGGACTATCGACCAGCCTAGCAAGGATCAACAGTCAGGACAATTCCAAGAACAACGATAGCAAGGACTATCGACCAGGACCTCAAGCAGCAAGGACGCCAAGGACGCCTCCACTGGACAACCGCGTTAACCGTGCATACGCCGTGCTTCCGTGACTAGCCCCAAGGACTCCGGTATTCAGTGCGTTACCTAAGAAAAGACTCTACCGGAGGGTCAATACTTGATACTACCGTCGGAAACGCGAAAGACCTCGAAGTGCCAGTTCGACCACCGTGCTTCGACATGGGGGTACAGTGGATTTCGTATCGGCGCAAGGACGAATTGCAGCCCATCGCCGCCGAATTCGGCCTCGGTGAAACCGGGACAGTGGACGAACTGCGAAGCCGGATCTCGGCCTTTATCTCGCGCGGTGAGCATCCGACTGCGATCGAAAAACGGATCAAAGTGCTCGGAATGGTCTTCGACAGCGCGCCCAGCCCGAGAAGCCCGAGGAACACGTCCCCGACGCCGGGACCGAGTCAGCGAGAGCGGAAGGAAGGGATCTGTGCGGAAAAGCCTCTATTCATAATAATTCCCGAGTTCCCGCGCGCAGCTCACGGCGACTCTGACCGGCTTGAAACCACGACTGACCGGCGACATGGTGACATGGTGACAATCACCACCAGCACCGCTCCCCCGAGGAAGGCGAAACATCGCGACCCGGAAGGGAAGAAATCTCCTTCGCCGCCCTGGCCGATAAGCTGCGCAATTGGGGTCTGAAGTTCGACGGACACTCGGATGCGCTGGCTTTCATCGAACGCTTGGAAGAAAGGGTCGACTCAGCACAACTGCCGCGAGCCATCTCCGGGCTACTGAATGGCAAGGCAAGCCATGGACCGGAAGGAGTTCTTGGATTTCTTCCTACCCCCGCGATACTTTCAGCGCTTGGAAGATACGATCCGCTCCCGTCACCAACAACCCCGAGAAGCCTTTCAGGACTACTTGATCGACCTCCGACTCATGATGCAACGAGCTCAGTATACTCCAGACAGGGAGCTGGACAGGATCTACGAGAACCTTCGGCCGGAATACCAACTGTTCACCCGTAGACATGAGTTCGAGACGTAGCGAGAACTGACCCAATTGATAGTAGCGTACGAGACAACTCGGGACCGCGAACAAACCCACCCAGCTAATGACTGCCAGAACGCCATCATACCAAGGACCCGGATTATCCACCCCACAGCATGAAACCAACCCGATCCCCACATCATCCTCGACTCGGCCCCGCATGGTTAATTTTAGTGACGAAAGTCCCGCGACTCCATCCGCTGCTCCTAGCCACTCGACCAATCCAACAGCGACCCACCGGACGAAGACAACGCACCAGAAACCCAACCACGACAGACCCAGCAACGTACCAGTGATAACGCACCCGAATCCCAACCACGCCAGACCCAGCAATGTACCAGTGACAACGCACCGGAATCTCGAACACGACAGACCCATCAACGTAACCATGACAACGCACCAGAATCTCAACCACGCCAGACCAAGCAACGCCACCCGAACCCAACCCACGATTCGATACGACCACGGCAGAACCATCAACGAAGATTCGACGGAGACGACTGCGACACCGCACACAGGGCCAGTCCGTCCGCCTCGAAGAACACCCAGAGCAACGAAGATTCGACGGAGACGACTGCTACACCGCTGGACACACCCAGGGCCAATCCGTCCGCCTCGAAGAACACCCAGAGCAACGAGGATTCGACGGAGACGACTGCGACACCGCTGGACGCACCCAGGGCCAGTCCGTCTGCCTCGAAAACCACCCAGAGTATCCATACCAAGACAACGGAGCTAAGCCACGACCACGCCAGAACCAGCAGTAACATCAGGACAACGTTTCTAAGTTTCGACCACGCTAGACTCAGCAGCAATACAAGGACAACGCATCGAAGCCTCGACCACGCCAGAACCAGCAGCAACATCTGGAAAACGCTTCTAAGCCCCGACCACGCCAGACCCAGCCGCAATACAAGGACAACGCTTCTAAACCTCGACCACGCCAGACCCAGCAACGATACAAGGACAACACATATAAGCCCCGACCGAGAAGGACCCGGCGGCGATACAAATATAACACGATCGACGCGAGCCAAATCAGAAATGCCCAATCAGAGCGAATGACCCCACGGCCCCGAAGGACATGGGCGGGTCAAAGTAGACCAACTCGCACCTCACCCCCCAACGAATTATCAACTCGCCCCGTTAGCCGATGCCGCGGCCGGTCGACAACGCAACCCTTTTTGAAGGTCAGACTCGACTAACCCTATCACCGTGAACCTCGCCATCATAACATGTGCCCTGCTCGAAGAAATCTCGCCACCGACACCCCCATAACCGAACCGCCCCTTCCGCCGTGGCTAGCCGAGTTTTTGAAGCAAGAATTGGCCAAGTTCGAGGGATTGGAGGGCGTGTCTCACATAGCTGAGCATACCATCACTCTGAAGGACGACAAGCCGATAAAGCAGAGGTACTTCCCCAAAAATCCGGCCATGCAGAAAATCATCAATGCTCAGGTCGACGAGTTGCTGCAAGACGGGCTGATCGAAGCTTCAAAAAGCCCACACATCGCTCCCATCGTACTGGTGGGGAAGAAGACAAGCGAGATGCGGATGCGCGTAGACTACCGACAACTCAACGCGCAATCAATACCCGACGCCTACCCACTGCCCAGGATCAAGCACATCATCGAGAGGCTCCGTAACGCACGTTACGACTTTGGACCTGAAGAACGGGTATTGGCAGATCCCTTTGGCCGAGGGATGCCGAGAATGTACCGCCTTCACCCTTCCGGGCAGAGGACTCTTCCATTGGAAGGTGATGCCCAAAAGGAACCCAACGCATTCGCTTACCTTGATGACATTATTGTCATCGGAGCGGCGTTGGAGGAACACGTCGATCATCTGCGAGAGGTGTTCCGGAGACTACGGGAAGCAAATCTGAGATTGAACCAAAAGAAATGCAGCTTCTTCCAGAATAGCATCGTATACCTGGGACATGTCATAATTGAGCAGGGTATACACACCGACCCAGATAAGATCGTCGCCGTCCGAAAGTTGGCCCCACCCAGTTCAGTAAAGGAGCTTCGACGCTGCCTAGGGATGGTACCGGAGGTTTGTCCCAAACTTCGCGACGATTGTACAACCAATGACTAGCCTCCTGAAGAAGGAGAAAAGGTGGATCTGGAGTGACGAACAGCAGGCCGCTTTCGAGGAGTTGAAGGAGAAGTTAACCCGAGCACCCGTCTTAGCCTGCCCGGATTTCGCAGAGAGGTTCGCTCTACAAACTGACGCAAGCGACTACGGTCTAGGGGCCGTCCTGACGCAACAGATCAGTGGAGAGGAGAGGGTCATAGCCTACGCCAGTCGAAGGCTCTTGAAAGCGGAAGAGAACTACTCAGCCACGGAAAATGAGTGCTTAGCCATCGTCTGGGCCATCAGGAAATTACGATTCTACCTGGAGGGCTACCACTTCGACGTCATCACCGACCATCTCGCCTTGAAGTGGTTAAACTCGATCAATAATCCAACCGGTCGCATCGCCCGTTGGGCTCTGGAACTCCAACAGTATCGCTTTGACGTGCTTTACCGACGCGGAAGCCAAAACATCGTAGTAGACGCTCTTTCCCGGCAACCTATCGACACCATACAGCGAGCCTTAGAAGACCTGCCCACATGCCCCTGGATACAAAGGTTGCTCAAACGTATCCAGTCACGACCTGAGGAATGCAGAGAATTTATAATCGAGAACGGACAGATCTACCGGCAGCCTGGACACCGACCAATCGGGGAAGAATCTCACCAGTGGAAGTTATGCGTCACCAGTGGCCATCATAGACGAGTGTTAGAAGAATGCCACGATCACCCGACCGCCGGACACCTAGGAATACGGAAGACTACCACTCGGGTAACCCAACGATATTACTGGCCAGGACTCTACAGAGACGTGGCCCGATAAGTGAAAAATTGCGAAAGCTGTCATCGTGTTCTTCGACTCATTCAGCAAATGGGTAGAACTTGTGCCACTCCGGAAAGCCACAACCGCCCACTTGGAGAAGGCGTTCCGAGAGAGGATCCTCTGCCGATTCGGGGTCCCGTGGAAGTTTGTGTGCGACAACGGAACACAATTCACTAGTCGGTCCTTCCGGAAATTTTGCGAGGTGGCAGGAATGGAACTCGAGCACACCGCGCCGTATACCCCTCAACAAAACCCGACGGAGAGGGCAAACCGGACCATCAAGACAATGATTGCACAATACGTCGACGGGACCAACGGACCTGGGACGATCTCCTCCCCGAGTTAAGCTTGGCCATAAGCAGCAGCACGTCGGACACCACGGGCTTCAGCCCGGCCTTTTTGGTACTCGGACGAGAACCAAGGCTACCAGGAGCCTTGTACGACGAAGTGACCCCAGGATTAGGAAATGAACCAGAGCCTGCCCCTAAGTACGACGGGCCGTACCAGGTAACCCGACTACAGTAGTTCGACTACAGATGCAACGAGCCAAACGAAGGAAAACAGCGAGTTTAGCTGACTTAAAGGCGTTCCACGGAGTGGACCACCCTGAGGAGAATCCGACGACGCTGGAGAGACCCGAATGACCTGCCGACTTCGCAAGGGCCACTTGCGGTAGCGCGCTACCGTAGCGTCCTCACCCCGTAAGGGGCGCGACCCACGAAACCGTAAGCTACGTGTACGTCCCCTTATGGGATTAGATGAGTACTACACCCAATGTAAACATCTTCTTACTCGCACCGCTCAAGCAGGATAGGGGGAGGGTATTAATACTTTTAGTTAAGACAGGCAGGTTCTAACCGACAGGCATTTTCTCCCTAGAATCGACTGAATACATGAAGCGTCTAAGAGACGGAAGGCAAGCTCGGCCCCAAGGGGCAAATGGTGATACGACGGGACACCCTAGCGGAGACCAGCAGCCTGAAGTCCCGGCACCTGCCGACGAACCAACGACAAACCGGGCTCGCGGCTGGATCGTCGACCCCAATGGGCCATCCGCCTCCCGTCAAGCCCAGCTGAGGCGGGTCGGAGAGGCGACACTTCGACAACAGGACAGGATGCCATGGGGCCAGCGCGCGGCAGCCATCCAAGGGTGGATCGACCAACAAACCCAGGACCCGGGGACCGACGCCGAAGAGGAAGTAGAGCCCGATGGCCGCTTCGCAACCGCAGGTGTTCGCTCGGCGCCCACGCCTTGGGGGAAGGCCACGAAGGCTACATGACATTAATTTTACATATTATACGGCCCGAGGGGTCTCTAAGCCCCACGTAGCTTATTATCTTCTTTAAAGGGGGGGGGGCAAGTCGCGATCTATGCGGACGCCACTGGCTTTTCAGAACCAAACCCAACAACAACGACGCAGCAGCAGCCAAAGGATGGCGAGGGAAACACCGAGAACCAAAACCCAACAACAACGACGCAGCAGCAGCCAAAACGAGAGAGGAATACACCAAGGACCGAAAACCAACGGCATCGACGCAGCAACAGCGAGGAATACACCGAGAAAGCAGAAACCCAACTACAACGACGCAGCAGCAGCCAAAGACGGTGAGGAATACACCAAGAAGCAAAACCCAACGACAACAAAGCAGCGGAAGCCCAAGAGCCGAAACGGTAGCCAACAGCATCAATTCAGCGACGGCCGGAGACGAGAAGCGCCGAAAAGATAAGCCGCCAGCGTCGAAGCGCCGAAACGGTGAGCCCACAGCAGCAACGGCAGAAGAGAAACTCGGAAAACCAAAACCGAGTAACGACGCGCCAGCAGCGAAAAGAGAGACAAAAGTCACCGGCGCAGCGGAAAAAATTCGAGTGGCTTGGAAAAAGTAAAACACGTGGCGGCCCGGATCTACGCCAACGCTATCAGTGACACGGAGAAGATCCTGCATCGACGCTGCGCTTACGGGGAGAAGACCCCGCGGGGTCCCGAGGCCGCTATCCACGATCGTCTAAGCGCCCCCGGTGACGCCTGTTGCTGTCTCGCCTGATCCCCGTAGTTCCCTGGGTCCCGAAGGGGCTGTCCGGCGATTGCCTAAGACCTCTCGGCGATACCTGCCCTGTTTAGTCCGATAGTGTCCCGTGAGTGCTATCTGGCGATTGCCTAAGCACTCTCGGCGATACACGTCGGTATTCTCGTACTCGTAGTAATTCTTAGTTCGGCGGTGTCCCGTAAGTGCTATCCGGCGATTGCCTAGGCACTCTCGGCGATGCTTGCCGGTATCCCCGACCATCGTAGTAATTCTTAGTTCGACAGCGTCCCGTAAGTGCTATCCGGCGATTGCCTAGGCACTCTCGGCGATGCCTGTCAATATCCCTGACCCCCGTAGTAATTCTTAGTTCGACAGTGTCCCGTAAGTGCTATCCGGCGATTGCCTAGGCACCCTCGGCGATGCTTGCCGATATCCCTGACCCCCCGTGGTAATTCTTAGTTCGACAGTGTCCCGTAAGTGCTATCCGGCGATTGCCTAGGCACTCTCGGTGATGCTTGTCGATATCCCTGACCCTCGTAGTAATTCTTAGGCCGACAGGGTCCCGTAAGTACCGTCCGGCGATAGCCTAGGTACCCTCGGCGATACTTGTCGATATTTCCGCATAGCAAAGTCCCCCTTCCGCGTCGTAGTAATTCTTAGGCCGACAGGGTCCCGTAAGTACCGTCCGGCGATAGCCTAGGTACTCTCGGCGGTACTTGTCGGTACTTCCGCATAGCAAAGTCCCCCTTTCGCGTCGTAGTAACTCTCAAGCCGGTGGGGTCCCGTAAGTACTGTCCGGCGATAGCCTAGGTACTCTCGGCGACACCTGTCGGTATTATCGCATCCCGATCGCTCCCGTCCGCGGGACTGCTGCCCTGTCCCCCATCGTCGGTCCGAAATACGGAGTCCCGAGTCGATTGAGCCATGTCTGTCTGTCCGTCTGTCCGTCCGTCCGTCTGTCCGTCTGTCCGTCCCCTTCAGCGCCTAGTGCTCAAAGACTATAAGAGCTAGAGCAACTATGTTTTGGATCCAGACTTCTGTGATATGTCACTGCTACAAAAATATTTCAAAACTTCGCCCCGCCCACTTTCGCCCCCACAAAGGACGAAAATCTGTGGCATCCACATTTTTAAAGAGACGATAAAATTAAAAACGCAGAATCGTAGAAGATGACTAAATCTTATAGAGTGCAAAATCTGAACCAGATCGTATAATTATTATAGCCAGAATCACGAAAACAATTTCACTCTTTCTCGCTCTGTCTCACTCTAACACACAGGTTTCATGGTCGGTTTTGCCAATTGCAAAATATGAGTTCAAGGATCTCAGAACCCATAAGAGCTAGAGCAACCAAATTTTGTATCCACACTCCTGTGATATCGGACCTTGACCGTTTTGTGTCAAAATTTCGCCGCACCCCCTTCCGCCCCCGCAAAGGACGAAAATCTGGGGCAACCACAAAGCTCAGAGACTATTAAGGCTAGAGTAACCAAATTTAGTATCCGCACTGTTGTTAGATCTCCCTATAAAACGTATATCTCAAAATTTCGCCCCACCCCCTTCCGCCCACACAAAGGACGAGAATCTGTTGCATCCACAATATTGCAGATTCGAGAAAACTAAAAACGCAGAATCATAGAGATTGACCATATCTATCCAGTTGCTGAATTTGGATCAGATCGGATAATTTTTATAGCCGAAAAGAAAAAAAACAATTTTCAGTGGCTACGCAGCGCCCGACGTCACGCTCAGACTTATTTTCTGTCTCTCTCGCACGCACTCTTTTTCGTGTCGTTTAATATTAGAGGCGTCTGCCGGAGGAGAGCCATACTGACTTAGTATCGGGTATAACTGTAGAGTTGCGGTGTCCGCAGCAACTCACAACGTTCCCCCTCGTTTTCTTTTCCAAGTTCTCTACCCTGACCATGTCTATGCCTTCCAGGTGGACAATGGAGCCGGTCCCGACAAGTGCAGTTTGAGTTTCTTGTTGTTGCTGCTGTGGTGGCTGCTGTTGTTGGTGCTGGTCCAGCCCCAGGTATTGTTGCTGTTTATCATTTGTCCTTTCCAGTACCAGTCTTTTCTGGAAGCGAATGAGATTCGCCACCGCTGGATTTGGGTGCTTTTTACCATTCAGCCTTATTTGCGGCGGGTAGTGCGGTAGCGGCGGTCGCTGCTGCTGTCCCTGGATCTGGGGTTCCCCGTTTTGTTCCTGACTACGCTGGAGCTGTTGCTGTTCCTGTTTCTGATGTTGCTGCTGCTACTGCCATTGGTGTTGTCGCTGATGTTGGGGATGCCGTTGGGGCTTCCCCCAATAGTTGTGCCTCCGTGGCCTCTGCTGCTGTTGTTGTTGCTGCCGTATCGGTCGTTGCTGTGGCTGCTGTCGAGTGACTGGTCGTTGCTGTGGTGGTTGCCTCCATTGACTTGGCTGCTTTTGTGTCTGCTGCTGCTTCTGGCGTGTCCGCCTCGACTCTTGCATTGCGGCTCGATGCTCCAGGAGCCTACCCCTTGCCACCTTGTAGGCTTGGCAGCCCTTGTATGCACTTATGTGGGAGCCTTGGCAGTTTGCACACCTTGCAGGTGTATTTTTTGGCTTTGGGCATGCCGTAGAGGGGTGACTTCCCGCGCACCTCATACAAACAAAGGCTCGTCTGCAGTAGGCGCGCGTGTGGCCAAATGCCTGGCATCGGTGGCACTGGACCGGGACCTTCGTCTTGGCCAGCCTCTCCACCGACACCAGGTGGCTGCCCAGCCGCTTAAGGGCCAGCACCCCCAGCTCCCCTCGATCTGCTTGAGGGGCAATCTCCGCCTAAAACAGATTATAGTTTGGCTGTTTCTCGTATCTGCTGGGCAGGACTCTACTGAAGGTCACATTGAATCCCGCCTCAAGCATAGCTTTGTTCAGCCAGGCCGTCGGGGTAGTGCGGTGGAGACCCCGGACGACGATGCGGAGCCCTCTATCGTCCTTACTCTGATGAGTATAGAGGCCCTCCTCCTCATCTCCCAGGATATCCACTATTGCATCCCGGGTGGCCCTATCCCGTGCCTGTATCTTTAGGCCCTCCCTGCCTACTACCCTGGTGCTGAACCTTCCTACCCTTGGATCTTTTTGCAGTTTCTCCAGGACCGGCATGATCGCCGGAATCGCTGGTAGCACTACCGGTGGAATGTGTGCAGTACGCGGGGGGCAGCACCATTGGCTGTAGACAGGGAGGGGGCACGGGGAGGGCTATGTGGGGGGTGACTGAGGCTGGCGGTTGTATTGGCGTAGTTGCTGCAGGGGTCGTTGCTGTTGTTGTACCTGTTTAACTGTCTGGCTTGTGTGCTCTTCCAGTTGCTGCTGTTGCTGCTGGCTTCTTTTTTATACCCGATACTCAAAATGAGTATTGGGGCATATTAGATTTGTGGTAAAAGTGGATGTGTGTAACGTCCAGAAGGAATCGTTTCCGACCCCATAAAGTATATATATTCTTGATCAGCATCAATAGCCGAGTCGATTGAGCCCTGTCTGTCTGTCCCCTTCAGCGCCTAGTGCTCAAAGACTATAAGAGCTAGAACAACGATGCTTTGGATCGCTACAAAAATAGTTCAGAACTTCGCCTCGCCCACTTCCGCCCCACAAAGGACGAAAATCTGTGGCATCCACAATTTTAAAGATACGAGAAAACCAAAAACGCAGAATCGTAGAGAATGACCATATCTTTCAGACTGCGGAATCTGAATTGGATCGTATTATTATTATAGCCAGCATCAAGAAAACAATTTCATTTTTTCTCGCCCTGTCTCTCTCTAACACACACGTAGCATATGCGGCTTTGCTTAGAGTAAAACATTAGCGCCTAGATCTCAGAGACTATAAAAGCTAGAGCAACCAAATTTGGTATCCACACTCCTAATATATCGGACCGAGACGAGTTTGTTTCAAAATTTCGCCACACCGCCTTCCGCCCCCGCAAAGAATGCAAATCTGGGGATATTCACAAATCTCAGAGACTATTAAGGCTAGAGTAACCAAATTTGGTACACACACTCCTTTAAGATGTCACTATAAAACGCCCCATCCCCCCCATCCGCCACCACAAAGGACGAAAATCTGTTGCATCCACAATATTGCAGATTCGAGAAAACTAAAAACGCAGAATCATAGAGAATGACTATATCTATCCGGTTGCTGAATTTGGATCAGATCAGATAATTTTTGTAGCCAAAAGGAACAAATCAATTTGCATTGGCTACGCAGCGCCCGACGTCACGCTCAGACTGATTTTCTGTCTCTCTCGCACGCATTCTTTGTCGTGTCGTTTAATATTAGCGGCGTCTGCCGGAGGAGAGCCATACTGACTTAGTATCGGGTATAACTGTAGAGTTGCGGTGTCCGCAGCAACTCACAACGTTCCCCCTCGTTTTATTTGCGGTTGAGTTTGCATGTGTGTTTGCGTTTGTGTTTGCAGCCAGGGCTTTCGTCATGAGGGGGGCGTTCAAGCTCAAACTCGAACCAGGTTCGATTGTAATGTTCGATCCGTTCGCTGCTTTTTCCGCTCGGGCTGAAGTATCGTCTATATGTAGGTATGAAGGCAGGTATGTTTCGAGGCCTCTTGTTCTGCAGACTTCACTGTTAGTCCGTCTCTTTGTCATTTCCCCCTTTCGACTCTCTCAGTTGGTTTACTTGTTTCGTATGCGGGGTGGGGAGGAGGCAATAAGAATGTGCGGGTATTCGCGAGAGGCGGGAAAAGTGGCCGTGGATACATCAGCGATGGCTCGGTACTCACGATTGCTGTTATCATTGTATTGGCTGCAGCCGCCGTCGCTGTAGCGTCGGCGCTCTGCATTGGCGTTGACGTTGGTGTTGGCGTCTGCGCCGAGTGCTCTGCTGCTGCTGCTGCTATTGGCGGAGTTGGTGTTGGTGTAGATGGCTCCTGCTGCTGCCGCTAGGGCCCCTCTGCGGGCCGGTCTGCCGCCGTCGCTGTGGCGTCTGTTTGACCCCCGTCTGGCCATTCCCTTCGTCATGGTTGTTGTTAGTTTGTGTGTTGGCGATTTGCTGCCTGCTTGTTGTTTTTAATTGAAAAGTCTCTTGTGTGTGTGTGTGTTTGTGTTTAATGTATTTATTGGCACTTTCTAACTCTTTACACAGTTTTCTCTCGTTAGTTTGTGTTTTTTTTTAAATTAATGTTATTTATTGGGGAGCAGAAAGTTTGTCGGTAGTAGTAGTGGCGGTGGGGGAAGGGACTTTTGTCATGTCAGGGGGGGCACGGCACGGCACGGCACACGACAGACACCACAAAAAGAAAACAGGGCACCGCAGAAAAAAGGAAATGGCGACACGGCAAAGAACAATCAAAAAGAGGCGACACGACACGTTTATAAACGTCCGACGATCGCAACCTCTCGAGCGGGTGGACGAGATGAGAGTAGCAGACGAGGTTCATGATGGAACACTCCATGTCCGCCAACTCTCACAATCTCCCATCCACTCGAAAGACCCGATCGCCGATCGACATTTACCGGTGCTCTCACCCCCGGTTCCACGTTTCACTCAGCCCAATATTGAGTGAGATGAAAGTGGTCCGAGGGCAGCAGCACCGACAAGTAGGCAATGGAAAATTGCATTGGCTGTTTATTTTAGTGGCTGCCTGTGTTGTTGTTGGTTAATAGCCTGTGTCGTATGTTCACTGCGCCCGTGTGTATTGGCTGCTATGTTGTCGGGGGATGGGATGGGATGGGAAGGGGAAAGTTTGCCTTCTCCCTTATAACCGCCCGGATACTGTAAACTTCTGGATATTTCGATCCGGGCGCGAGACGCTCCGAGGAGACGACCGCATAGCATCTTGTGGGCTGGTTGAAATGGCTTTAATAGGGCGTTTGGCAGAGTGGCGAAGGTTGGCAGTGTATGTTTTATTCCTGCACAACCGCATTTAGCATTTAGCGGCATTTGGAGTGGGTTGGGGTTGGGTGAGGAATTGGCTGGGCGTAATTGCCGAAGTCGGCGGCCGATAACACACTGGCATTGATAAATGCAATTTGAATTTGAATTGACTTTTGTAGGTTATCGGCTCGGGTATTTCCTAATTGGCGTGGTATTTTTTTTTTTTTTTGGTCATTAATGGCGTTGCCACTTGTCAGGTATTGGGGAATGGGTGATAGTTGGCAAAGAAGAAGAAGAAGGAGAAAACAAGAATGGTAAGTAAAATATAAATGGACTACAAAAATATACAATTAGACTACAATAAGACTACAATAAATTACAAAAACTTATTCCTAATATCACAGATAATTAACTAATGGTAACACACTACGGAACAATAAAAGTGACATCTACAACAAAGCATTGTTGCGAACATTGCGCTGCATGCCGGTCGGCTCTGCTGTCTCCCTGTGCGTTGTGTTGGCTGGCTGGATTTTGGTTTGTAGGCGTGCAGCGTGGGCAAAAATTGGAGGATGGCGAGCGGCTCTGGTCCGGCCGCCCACGTTGCATCTGTCTGGATGATTGGCTGCGGCATCCGAATGGCACTGGTCCGACCACCCGATGCAATGTCAATGATGTTGGAGTTGGCGTCGATGCGTGATGCCAATGGTCCGAGTTATTGGCCGCATCCGAGTGGCTGCTGGTCCGGCCACCCAGATGAGGAGGTGTTCGTTTCGGCGTGTTATTTAATTGTGTTTATTTGCAGGTACTTGTCGGCGTTTGGATGTTATTTGTGTCGACCCTTGTCTGGTTGGTGTTGACGTAAAACAGCAGGTGAGTATCCCGCCCTCACATAATGGCATGAGAGCCGGGTGCGACCCCGTGGAGCGCATCTGCGTCGTCGTTGGAAATGGCAGTTGTCTGTTTGGAGTGGCGTAACGTCACGGCCATGGTCAGTCGGCAGCGTCATCGAAGGAGGCCTACTTTTTCCGCCCCTTTGGCAGGAAATTGTTGATGTTGATGGCGAGGCAGCTTCTTGTTGGTCAGCTCTGTCTGTGTATTGGCAGGTACGTGTGATTTTCGTGGGTTTGGCAGTTTTTCGTTGTCCGATTACGTCCTTTTTCTTTGTATTTTAGTGGCTGGGCCTCTGGACTTCTGTTGGAATTGACGGTAGTGCTGAGGCCTCCAAATTTCGTCCATTATACCTCAAGAG